>NC_056727.1:983170069-983307569 GCF_019279795.1 Protopterus annectens
TGGAATATAATGAGTGATACACCTCATGGCTGGTTTGCACAGACTTACTCAGAACCATTTTAGTGTGCATCATATAAAATAACGCATCCGTGGACTTCATTTATATGGGAAGCATGGTTTGTCTATCAAAGTTAATGAAATATTTTTCACTAACTATTGTATTGTGAGGGTCATTTTGTATGACACTGTGCAAAATAATAAAAAAATGAAATTTGGAGAAAATAATTCAACTGGTTTAAGTACCTCTACAGTGTTATGCTCAAATGTAAATTTCAGTATATTTGTATATGTGCAGTATTGTGGAAGAGAAGGAAGCTTGGAAATGTCAGATAGAAGACAGGAATGAATGCCAAAATGATAGGCCAGATTCATGAACGCCCACACTATGAGTAGAGTAAGTGCAGAATTCAGTAATTCTGTGTGTACGCTGTATAACTGCTAAGAATAATATACAGCACTTTCAGTAACAGCTGACAGTCTTGTAAAAGCATGCTTGAGATACATCTGTTAGTAAGGAACTTAGCTGTGGATCAGGTATTGAACTTTTGACAGTATATGTTAATGAATGGTACCTGCCATTGATGCACTGTGCTGTAGATCTGGTAAGTCACATACATTTTTTGTCTCATACACACTGGGATTGCTGATGAGATGGAGCATGTGTGTCACTTGTTGTACAGGAGAGTAAACAGCTAAACTATTCATTTTATGCAATGGCACAGCATATTACATCCCAGAGCACTAGGCCAGATAGGACAGACAAATCATAGATGGGATGATGATTGAAGAAGAGAGGCTTAACATTCACCTAAAGGGAAAGGGGTAGTGCAGTGGCCCTGTTTGGATGGGGAGTTGGGCACAGATAGTATACCTGTGTACATAAGTAATGGTCAGTGTCAGTGTAGCTGGTAGTCCCTCACTACTAATACAGGCACGTATCATTAACAGTCTCACGAGATGTGAGACAACATAGGGTGTGGTCGAGAGACAGGTCGCACACACAAGAGTTAAAGAAAGACAGTGTTCAGCTTACACACACACACACACACACACACACACACACACACACACACACACACACACACACACACACACACACACACACATACACACACACACACACACACACACACACACACACACACACACACACACACACACACACACCTACACATGGATCTACTTCTATTTCCTGAATTCCTACTTAATCGAAGTACAAAACAACAAGACAACATTGCCGAAACTTTAGTTTAATGAACACCCAGATCACTGCAATTTAACTCCAGGAAACTAACCATATGACTACCAACACTTTAAAAAGAAACCAAAGCAAATCAATCCCACCCAAGTGGGGGGTTAACTTAACAAACTCAGGTTTAAACTACTCAAAAAACAGAAGACAAAATAAAATAAAGTCTGTGCAAAATTCCAGCCTCACAAGGAAAGAGCTCCCACCAAAATCACAATGGAAACCAAAAACCCCTAGAGGAGGACAAACAAACCTACAGTGCAAAACATTTAAAAATAATATTACTCATTTCAACAATTACTAAGTAAAAAGTCCTACCCCTTCCTTTTCCCTAAGTATTAAAGACAGCAAAACATTAAGTAATTAAACACAACTCCAAATTAGAAATACACATCTAATAACCATTTTCTAAACAAGTCTCTTCATGTTTCCTGACACTAGTCTTCATCTCTAAAATAGCCTTTCTGAATTACTCACCTTTAAACATATGAAGTCCTGAAGCACCAAAATCCAGCCACAATCCCTAACAGGTACCATTTCAGGATTAATTCTTCCATTCAGAAAACCCACCTGTAAAATGTGAGAAAGAAAACAATTAAAAAGTGGCTAAAATAAAAAATACCTTAAATGTTTGATTTTTCTGAGTCACAGCAAGAAAAAAAGCGCATCAAAACAAAAATCATGCCCTGAACCTAAACTAAAATAATACAAAAGAGAAACAGTCAATCAGAAAAATAAACAGCAATAACTGAAGCCACACTAATAATCAATCAAAAAAAGAATTTGTGTAAAAAAAATCAACAGCAAAAAGATACTTCTTTGCTGTTTTTATGGAATTAATTTCATTAAAAGAATGAAATATGATGCCCAATGCCTCACTTAAAAAGTCATAAAATCCAAATTATACAATGACTAGCCATTCAAAAAGGATCATGCTGATTGGTCAGCCTGTTGTTAATCGAGCATATACCAATAGAAAAAGTCTGGTTGCATGGACTTTCTTTTATTAATATATGCTACAGATTTTTAGCTTTCTTTCTGTAAAAAAACAAACAAAACAAACAAACAAATAAATAAATAAAGTTTGAAATCCAGACAGTTTGGAGGTACAACAGAGACGGCACAGAGAAAATAAAAGGAAAATCAGGTACATTATGCAAAACTAAAGAAACATACCCCGTTTCCTTTATTTTCTCTGCCCTGTCTCTCTTGTAACTCTCACATGTCCTGATTTCATACTTTATAAAAAAAAAAAAAGAAGAAGAAGTAGCAACGGAGTGTGTAGCTATTTAGCATTTGCTGCCTCCCCCCACCTGGCTGCATTTGTAAGCATTTGCAAGAAGCTTTTCTACTAAGACCACAACAGGAGAAAACACTAGCAAGAAATTAATCTTTGAATCAGAAAGGCTTACTATTTTGCAGAAACCTTTTGGGTTAAGGCCTCCGCATAGTAGTAAAAAGCCTTTCAGAATGCCAGGGATGGCCTTTTTCAGTAAAGGAACTCATAATATAGCTTGCGGCACACACACACACACACACACACACACACACACACACACACACACACACACACACACACACACACACACACACGTGCACACACGCACACACACACACACACACACACACACACACACACACACACACACACACACACACACACAATCATTATATCCTCAGCAGCAGTACACAGTATCTTCAAATTCAGATCACACAATGAAAGCAGTTATATCTGTACTACAAATATCATGTTATTAAGCATCCACCCATGCACAATTAAAAATTTGTTATAAAATATATGCTTTCATGTAAAGACAGTCTAGCAAAGTAAAACAAAGCAATTATATTTATTGTTAACAAACAAAGGGAGTGGCAGTCTTGCAAAACAAATGCTTCAGTTATGTTTCCAGATGTGTTGCCTTTTGTGTGAAGTTTGCATGTCCCATTTAATTTATGTGGAGTTTTGACAGACACTTTAGTTTCCTCCCACATCCCATAGGCAAATTGATGTGTGATTTCCTTTATTGTCACTATGCATGCATGACATATGAGACTGTAAGTGCAGTCTGCGAAGTTTGGCTTCACTATTCAGGATAACCTCTAATGGTTTGTGCTTGTTATAGGTTGTCAGACCTCAGGGTCCCCAACAGCCTTGCTTGGGATTAACTGGGTAACTGTAGTATGAATAAAAGAATGAATCGACAAACAAAGATGAATAACTTATAATGAAAACACAATAATGGTGTACTGTGCATTTAAAAAAGGTGTTTAGTATGAAAATGTTATTAAGTGAACAGTGTTTCATGTATATAAATATTCAACGTTTTCCTTAGTCAGTAAGAAAAGGCATAAGTCATTTTAAATATTTCTAAACAAATTAGTCCAAATATCATTAAAACAAAACATGGGGGCTGGCTACTAAAGCCAAAAGTTTTTTTAGCATGCAAATATCTACAAAATGAATGCTTATTTTTATACATTTGACTATATCTTGCTGATGAATGATGAGCACATGAAAAAACAGTTTCCCTTAATTCATGCTTGCACATAAAATTTCCTCAGAAAAAAGCTACCAAAATTCCATCTGCCAGAAAGAAAACAAGCCGGTTAAATGTAATATATATATATATATATATATATATATATATATATATATATATACATATATATATATATATATATATATAAATATATAAATGTCTGGTGATAGATACATATAAATGTCTTGTACAAAATTGTTTTGTGACTTATTACCACTCTTCAAAAAGCTTGTTCCCAGCTATTGCAATTAAAGCTATTGCAGATGTATAGCCCTGCATATTTGTAACCAACTTATCAAACCTGAAATGTTGATATCAGTATAATAAGCCAGAGGTCAGCCCTGATCCTTAAAGTGGTAAGCTTTGTCCAGTAAATCACCTTATAATATTTGTTCACTGTTGAGGCTGTGGAACCCCAGAGGTATTATATCAAATTAAGGAGCAGAATTTGTATAATATTCCAGTATGACTATCCCATTTTCCCAATGACCAGAATTCAGCAAACCTCAATTTTAGTTTGTTAAATTTGGCTAGGTATCACTCAGACAACAGCTCATATCTGGTGGTCACAATTATGCAACCCATACAAATATCAATGTCTACTTACACTTTAGTACCTTACTTATCTATGTAATACTTGTCTATGGCATACCTAAGAAGTTAACTAAAAAAACAAATAAGCAAACATTTGGATTCTTATATGGATATACACCAGCCCATCACCGTTCAAGAAATTATAGACATTATCCCAGGGTCAGACAGACAGGCAGGCATTGTCTTAAGAATTTACTCAAAATAATTACAGTTATACTCTATATAACTATAACAAAACGTGAGTCTGCATTATTACTAGATCTATCAAAAGCCTTTGACATGGTCTCTGGGAATAAACTCATCAATCAACTTTCCACTCTGGGTCTAGCATCTCTATCTATTCTATGATTCTTTAAATACCTTGCCAAAAGGCAGGAAGTTGTAAAATGTCAAGGTGCCATCTCTGCAACCTTCTCACTTCCACAAGAGTTCCACAAGGATCCATCCTAGGCTTTCTGCTGTTCAATATTTTTTTCAATAATCTACATTCATCTTCTTGTGAAGGCCATCTGATTCAATATGCAGATGACTCTACAAGGTCTTCAAGCACATTAACTCACCCCCAAGAAATCACTCGACAAGCTGTCATCTCTATTGAAACCTGGCTTACAAAAGCACAACCCTAACTCTACCCCCTCCCCAAACAAAAAGCAAACTCCTCCTCTTTACCCCCAAAACCCACGGCCATAACAAAGCACCTTTCAAAATTCTTTTGGCACTGACATTGAAGTAGTTCACTATACCAAACTATTAGGTGTCACAATAGATGAAATCCTAAACATTTAACCTCCACATCCAAAGCAATATCAAGAAAACCCATGTAACGATAGACATGCCATACAGAAACAAACGTTTTCTGAGCACACTAACAAAAATGACTCTAGCTAAAACCTACCTTCTGCCCTCCCTACTATCTGGAGACTGATATTGACCATTTAACAATCATCCATAAAAACAAACTTGAAGGCTGCTGCAACAAAATTACCAAGTTTGCTACTAATTCAACTCCCTTTAGCCATCACTGTAAACCATTGCATACCCTTAGCTGCCTGGCACTCCCCCTCTCATACATTCATCTTATAACAATACATAAAATCATACACAAACCATTAGCCTGCCCATCTCTTACCCATTTAATCAAAATATATTTCCCTAAAAGAACTCTCAGATCAGAAAACAAACAACTTCTACCATATATAAACCAAACAGGTCTATTGGACAGAGCCTATACTCATACTCAATAGAAAAAAATGTAACTCCTTACCTTTAACCATCAGAACTATTTGTAACCTACTCACCTTTAAATGCTCCCTAAAAGAATACTTTACAAAATCATGGACCCGCTTCTGCACCAATCCTGGCTGAACTTACTCACTATACTTCACTCACCCCCTTCAACCTAGATCACGCTTCACAATCCTCTCCAGCCTCCTACTCCACTCCTTTCTTTTGTTTTTCCCACTACCTTACCTTATCCATGTTATCCCTGCAGACCTTTCCTCTACCGCTTTCTCTTTCCTCTCCCTGCTCACCTAAACTACCTGAATACACCCTACCCTGCACTCTTCTTATAATCGCCTTCTCTTTATCCTTCTTCCTTCAATAACCATAATATGAACACCTCTCTCACACTAAGGCATTACTCAGTTTCCTGTCTCTAATCATGTAATCTCTAATATTGCTTTAAATATCTTATTAGAATTGTCTCAGGTCTAATTTATCACATAGTAATCTATGTGATAAATAACATGGCTAATGAGTTTTTCTCACATATTTTCTCACTGAAGTGTTCTGTCATCTGTTTATTTCAGCATCTGTGTACTGCTGACTAGGTCATTGCACTGGCAAACTGTATACAAATCAACAATTTATCCAATATCCACTAAATTCCTTCAAAATTAGAGCATGGTCTCTCACAGAGAGGAGCACCACTTATAAAATTCCTATGTCCATGTTACTATCGCACGAGATCAAGCCTTTAGTAGCCCAGCAGGAAAAGTGTCCTAGGAATGGACTTGTCAGCACTCCACTCCACCACTCTTAATGAGTTCAGATTATCACTGGAAACGGGAAATGAAAAGAAAAAGTACAAAATTAGTAGGGAGCTCAGAGTATCTCTGACTTACCTTTCTGCTGATTTATTGATCATATGAAGGCCCTGGTAATAAATGATACACACTGGTCTTTCTTTGAGCAAACCTTTTCTTGTTGAATTTACTGGCACCTTCAGTTTTATCTGATATATAGTTTTTTGCTATATTGCATTTTTCTTATATTTCGTGAAAGTCTTGCTTTTCTTACCTGTTTTAAACAACAACATCTGTACTTACTGGTTTTATGTAATGATGCTTTGCTTCTGTGTCTGTAGTGTTGATTTCTTTTCCCTGCTTATGTACTTCTAGTCGTCGGTTTTACAAAGTCATCTTTCATATTGGTATATATGGTTTGCATGAAGTCCTGTACTCTAACATGTGTATAACTGGACTGAAAGCAATATTTACTGTGAGCTCTATGATATTCCCAAATGGCTACTGTCTTCCATCTGTGCTTTTATCATGAAGTTTACTAACCACTCTAGTTAACAATAACTTACTAATTAACTAAACTAACTAAGCTAAGCTAAGCTAACTACTTGTCATAGTTCCCAAGTCATCCTAAATGAATTCCATGAGTTTGTAAATCTCAACTATCCAGATTTTCTCAAAATGTCCAGATTTTTGCCTTATTTTGGTCTGTTCCTGATAAAATTTATGGTTTTCTTGCAAATCGCTGAAGATTGAAGTCATTAAATAATACTAAATAATGACAGAGATTTGAATTTCAGACTTCATACCCTCCAGAAAACATATAACATTGCAAATCCTGTTATTCTAGCAATTTTATAATTTTATAGGAGCATATTTTAAAATATGTCACTATTTTTGGGCCTTTTCTTGCTCTGAGAAGTTGGGTATACATGGGTTGCCTCAGGTATACCACACTAGCCTTGAATGTTATTTAAAGGCATTCCCGTTAACATGTATCATATACAGTACAATATACCTGCTCTTTTCCTTTAATACAAAATATACTTTCTATTGTTTTCTGTTTTTTTATTTAAAAAGTTAATTAACTGACTGTTAAGCCATATCTGATGTTCATCAACTGATCACTGCTGCTGTAGCCTATATGGATTATTTCCTTCAAGGACATAGCTGAACAGCTTCCAAACTTCAGGGCAACTTCCACTTACCCAAACTACTATGCGATTGAGCTGAGCTGACTAAAAGACAAGTCTGGGCACCAGGTCTTTCAGAACTTTCCAGTCACTGAAGACAGCACTCCTGTGTAGGCTTGGGAGGATCTGCAGTCAGCTTATGAGGTTCCATTGCTGGGCAGATACATCTCCTTAAGGGAAAAATCTACCGCATAATTTATTTATTTATTTATTTATTTACTGTTTAAACTTACTTTCTTGTTTAGGAAAATATTTTTAAGCTAGGAATATGTGTTTTTGCTGACTGCCATGTGAGTTTACTGTATTAAGTGCAAGCACACTTTTGTTTCTGACAGGGTAAAACTTGTTTTAAACATTCTAAAACTATTTTTTTCTGTGGGGAATCTGTGTTTATATTACTTTTTGGGGCTGGTAAAGTGTATCAGAGTGTGTTTTACTGTGTTTTAACTGGAAAAATTACTTTTAAATACTTTTTATATTTTACCACATTATGCTGCTTAGCTTTCATGGGAGAGAAACACCTGCTTTAGCTTAACCATGGAACAAACTACTGGTCCGATAGGCAGTCCTTCTTCCAGCCACAAAAAGAAAAAGTTAACTAAACAGCCTTTGCCACCAAAGCAGGCTGGCAGTTAGTTTCAGCCATAGGTGAGTGACTCTTTTGTGGCCAAGCTGGCTCCTCTGACCACTCATCTTTTTTTCAACAGATCTCTCTGGTGTTGTCCATACAGCCACTATGGACCAGGGGTTAGCCATGTCCTCTATGACTGTTGGGGTCCCCTCAGTGGGCAAGGGAGAGCCATTCTTAGCAGTTTTGTGGGAAGGTGCCCCTGTTCAGCCAGAATGTTGCAGCCATCCCTGGGGAAGATGTTGCTGCCATTAATGAGCCTATTTCCCCAACTTTCCTGTCAAAAAGATACAGAAAACTAATTATGTATCTTCTCTTGCATCAATTTCATTAGACAGAAGTATTTTATAAGGTCTGCCTCAGGATCTTGTACAAGCTATTGGCCCTTCTTATAAGGTGGTTTCTGGTAAAAGAAAAAATAATTCCTCATTTCTTGAAAAAAATTAAATCATTTGAATCTGTAGAGGAATGTGATGGAATGTAGATTTTTCACTCAGATTTCTGATTCAGTCTCTGAGGAGAACATGGTATCTGGAGCTCCCTGTGGGGGATTATTTTTCTCTGAGACTATTTCCAGAATTTGCCTATGTTTTCAATGGGAAATGAGGTTTCTCAGTTCCTCAGAAAATACTATGAGCTGTTAAAGTTCAAATTCCTAGACTAGTCAACCCTCCCCCTTCTCCCAGTCCATTAGAAGATGTGTTAGTCACAAACTGTGAGCCAGATTGATGCACCCAAGAAGGAAGATAGAATGAACAAACTTCCTCAATTTTTCATGAGTATATACTCATCCCAGACCAGACCCAGCAGCAATAGCTTTAGTTATCCAGCTTCTGCCAAACATTTTGTAAGTTTGAATCCTTTCCCTTCAGACAAAGATGGTAAAACAGTTGATAAGTTTGGGGAAAAGGTGTTTGCTTCTGCAACTTTAACTTTTAGAATTTTTAATTATCAGGTTAATATGTTAAAGTTTATTTTGGCTAAATGTGAAAGTATGAGACATTTTATCTGCAGTTGTTTTCATCTGTTTACCTGGTCACATTGTTTAAAATGTGTATATGACACTGTACATACTGCATCCAGGGCTGTTGGAACTGGTACTGTGTTCAGGACGTTTGCCTTGCTGCACTCACAGAACCTCCCAGAAGATGTAAAAATGTGATTTTAAATTCTTGTTTGGATAGCAATATAATTTGTGGACCATCTACTGCAGATGTTATAAAAACATGTGATGAGAGAGGAAAGCTGATACAGGGAATCCCTTATATTTTTCAGCCTGCCTTCGCAAAATTTTCCAAGGTATTTTCTGTTCCTTCATCCAAAGTTTCAGCAAAATGCTGGAAAGCAGATGTTTAAAAAAATGGTGGGGAGGTTCCTAAAACAAAGGACAGTCAAATAAGTCAGAACAACTTAATTAAGGGACGTTGCTCCCCACCTCCCATCCTGGTAGTCCCTTATAACTTCTAGAAAGTTTGAATTTCCATTTCTCTCTTTGGCAGCAGAAAGTTTCACAAAAATGGATTCTCAAGCTGATTCAGCAAGGTTAAAGATGATAGTGGGAAGAAACTCCTCCTTTCCAGGGAATTATTCTACATCCACTAGACCAGGGCATAATCAAAACAGTTCATCTTTCCTAGCTGGCAAAAGGTTTTCATTCAAGAATGGTTTTGGCCCAGTATGCAATAGTGCCCAAGTTCAAAATGCTGTTACTTTACAGCCTGTTACTCAGTCTTCCTCTTTTTGAGTTTTTGATAACCTTAGCTTTAAAAGCAGCTTATCATCATATTCCTATTCATCCAGATTTCAGGCATTTCTTAAGGTTTTATATGTCTGGATCACATGATCAGTTTTCTCACTTACCCTTTGGGCTATGCACTGCTTTAAGAGTGTTCACAAAGTGTCTGGCTCCTATCATGCCTCATCTCAGGCTACAGAGTGTCCTCATGTTTCTATAGATGACTTGCTTATCTTTGCAGAGTATTTTTCAAAGTGTCAGGAACCTCTTTTATGGGTAAGAGATTTCCTAGACAGGTTGGGATTCCAAAAGGACATTCAAAGTCTTCTTTGACTTCTTTACACAGGATTGTGTTCCTGGGGTGTTTGCTAGGTACCCAAGTACAAAAAGCTTTGCCTCAACAGAAAAAAAAAAACATCTGTATTTAGATCTATTCCAAGGGTTTTCCACTCTAACTTTGGTCACTGCAAGGGAATAACTCAAGATTTTGGGTCTTATGGCATCTGTGATTCCCTTGATACCCTGGCAAGACTCCACATAAGAAAGATACAGGTGTATATGACGTATCTTTGTTTCCAGTACTAACACCTATTATCTTTTCAGATTCCAGTGCTAGGATTTGTGAGAAGAAAAATCACTTGATGGAGACATCAAATATCACCAAATATAGGTGTCCCCTACTCGTCTCCTGCATTCATTCACAACAGACACCTTGGACTTTGCTTGGGGGACAGTAGCAATGGGCAGAAAAGTACAAGGTATCTGTGACAACAAAGACAGACACAAACACATACACGTACTTATTTTATTTATCTTTTGTTGATTGAGTTAGTCCTACTAGGCAAGTAGCATCTTTCAGGGGACCCCCAAGGTAGTTTTTATACTTTTAAGGGAAATTTGGCCAGGACGTCAGGGAACTGCCCCTACTCATTCTGTAAGGGGACTCTATTTACTGTTAAGCTTCCCAACTTCCAGTCCAGCCACAAAGGCAGCTTGGATGACCAGGAAGCAGAAAAATCAAACATGAAGGAAAAAGATCATGTTTTCCAGGTACTGGAAATGAGTGAAGCTGTTAATCAAACAGCAGAAAGGTTGAATATGTTAAACAGTGAGTTGGAGGTTGCACGGATTGTAGAGGATGGAAAAGGGAGAAAAGAAAGAGAAGGAGAGTTGGTTAAAAGGCAAAAGGAAGGAGTCAAAGCAGGTATTATGGATTCGGAGCAGTTATTTCAGCAAAATTTGTTTGCAACAGATGCTACAACAGCTGAGTGAGTTTTTACAATCCTCCAGTTGGGGGGGTTGGGGATGTTTATTTGAAAGAACTAATTGAGTAGCGTGAACTGGAGAGTGAAAAGGCAGAGTGAGATGGAGTGAAATGATGGGCAGAATACAAGAAGTTCAAGAAATAAGGAAGGAAGAAAAGAAATTGTATGCAGAAATGGTAAGAGAAGGTGAAAGGAGAGAAGAAAACAAAAGTAAGAAGGAAGCATACCGTAAGGATATGTAGCAAAACAGAAAAGGAACCGGACAGGTATGAATTATGGGACAGCATCATTTCACCACTAGGTATTGTACCCAGAGAGGTTAGAGCATTTATTTGTACTAGCACAGATACTTTTTGTGACATTTATTTCAAAGAAGTGCAGTATATGGAAAGATTCTTAGAACAATATGAAAAAATAAAGAATGAAAATACTTGGAACGTACATGTTGTGCAACAATTTAATAGAGAAGCTAAAAAATAGTATTCATACAATTTTGTACTGAAGCTGAAAGAGACAATTTAAAAGACTATTTAAAAACTGTGTGCAGACATGTAATAGACATTACAAAGATTTATGACAATAGAGGTTTATGGACTGGGGGATGGAAATGTGGTGTTGTACTGAAAATGCAAAATGACAAAATAATACATTTGCCTAGTACAATTAATGAAGAGGGAATAATGGATTGGTTAAATATTGGAGTCAACCAAAGCATGTTTTTTGTGGTAATAATGGAAATTTAATTAATAATTATGACAAAATGAAATGTTTTATTTGTGGTAAAGCTGAACATGAAGCAAAAAAATGTGAGCAAACATGTATACAATGTGAAAACATAGGCCATTCATGGATGGACTGAAATGTGAAAGAGAATCATACACAGGAAACAAAGGTAGACCAAGAAAGAGAGATTGTTTTAGAAGATAACATACAAGAGGCACAAAAAGAAAATAGAAGTAAGGAAGTTATAGATGAGGAAAAAAGAAGGTGAGATAGAAGAAGAATTAAATAATTCGAGTGATGAAGGGGAAGATAACTGGATAAGAGTTAAAGTAAAATAAATTCTGTTTGAAAGAGAGTGAAATATATTGCAAATGTAAAAACTTAAAAACGTAGGGATACGAAGAAAAAAAAAGGAAAATGATAACAACAAAAGGAACTTTGTCACAAAGTGAGAGTCGTAGCCATAAAGAACGTTCAATGAAGGTTAGGTTCAATGCATTCTTATGTCAACATGTTTTGAAAGGGGCATTACATAAGGGATTTCCAAGAAAACTGATGGCACCTACTTGGGATCTTACCTTTGTGTTAGAGAAGCTAACACTTGCTTCATTTGAACCAGCTAATCCAGCTGACTTGAAGTTCTTAACATGGAAAACAGCTTTATTGATTGTTCTGACCTCTGCATGAAGAGTATCTGAGTTGTAAGCTCTTATGGTGGGTTAACCTTATCTCATTTTCCAGAGAGACAACATTTCTTTGAGAACTAATCTTTCCTTTATGCGTAAAGTGGTGTCAGAGTTTACTTCAAACCAAACTATCCATCTCCTTGTGTTCTTCCTTGAACCAAAAACTTGAGGGAGAAGGAATACTTCATACCTTGGATGTCCATGGACAACTCAGGTACTATATTGATAGAATAAAATCTTTCAGTACATCTGATCTGTTGATCATTTATTGTGAAGGTAAGAAGAAGGGATAACCCATGTTAAAGAAACCTATTTCCAAATGGTTGTTTCAGGATGTTACCTTTTGTTATTCCCACCACAACAAACCTATTCCAGGTAGGGTCAAGCCACACTCTAAAAGAGAATTCTACAACACCAAGATGAGCCAAGCCTGGAACGTTTTATTGAGCGCTTTCATCAGATTATAACAAAAGACTTCTTCAGAATAGTATAAAACCACAAATACATCAGTTAAATCCACTACAAAAATAAGAACACATGATATACACAACCAATAGCTCACCTCAATGCAATAATTGTTAACATGTTTTCTCTACTTGAAAATTTCTTAAATAAAAACCATGTTAAAACAAATAATAACATATAGAACATATAAAAATAATAATACTAGTAATAATAATTTGTATATGTAATGTAAACATTTACTGCCCTAGGATAATGTAACTATAGAACATATGAACGCAGCCTAAGCAAGCTGCCAATACTAATATTGTCATTAAGTCATGGGGGAGCACAGGCATTCAATTTAATCTGCCAACAGAGTTCCCTAAACTCTAAGTAATCTTCTCAAGGACCTCCTCGGGGATCTTTTCTGACCCCTTCCACAACTGAAAAAAGAAAACAATGTGATGTATACTTTTCTGTGTGTTTAAATAAAGCATTTTTTCTATTACCATTTTTTATGTCCCTGTAATGTTCGTAGATTCTGTCCTTAAACCTCCTTTTAGTTTTCCTGATATAGAAATGTAGTAAGAATCTTTGTGTTCAACATCTTTGTATCATGTATAGTAAGGGTTAAAATGTGAAATTGCATTGCGTGCAAAGAAGCAAGTTAAAATAAGCTGTTTTTCTTGTAAAGAATTTGCTAACCAAAGAGGAATGCACAGATGTTACCTTGGTCCAGGCACAAGCTTATCTTGTGACTGACCTCTGACCATCTAAGGCTCCAGTATGTGAATTTATAGCCTTGACTGAAATTCCTTGTCTAGTAACCAGCTACTGTGTACGTGCAGAGAAGGGTATAAAAACCCATGTGAAGTGTACAGAAATTAGACTGCTGACATACCATGTACTTTGTAACATGTCTCCATGCATGTAAAATAAACCTTTTTGCTTATTTTTATCTGCGTGATTCTTCCAGTATATGTTAAGAGTGCAAAATCTTTTGACATTTCTGGCACCCAAGAATGTGGGGCCACCTCTTCACGGTACGAATCGCATAAGAGGGACTGAAAAACCTGTACAGGAGGGGAGAATGAATCTTGGGCTCCCTTGAACGGAAAGACCTCCGACAAAGAAGTCGTAAGTAGAGGCCAGTCACTCTTAGATTCGATCTGTGGGACGGTGACGAACGGGGCGGAAGATCCGCAGTAAGGTAAGCTTTTACATTTATAAAAGTACTTTTTTTTAAGGGACTAGTCATAAAGGAATTTCTTTTGTTTAAATTTTACAAAAGACCGGTAGAGATCTCAGGAAAAGGAAACAGTTTTTCTTTTAAATAAGAAAAATGGGAATAGGAAGCAGTTGTTGTGCTAGTAAGGGCTGCTTAAATAAAAGGACTGAAGATGAGGAATATATGTTTAAATTACATCCAAAAGGAAAAAAAAAAAAAAAACTTAAAATACATAAAAAATGAAAGACAAATTATGGATTTAGTGGTAACTTAAATAGATCAGAATGTCAAAATTTGGTGAGAGATCTGCGTAGGGACGCAGGAGGCAAAGTTAAAAATCAAGTAAAGGTGGGATTCCCTCAAGCACAGAAATGGTTAAAAGAAGCTAATAAGAGGCATAGGGAACAATTTTTGAATAAGGAAAGTGGTGGCTCGAGTGCAAAAATGTGCATTTTTTGTCCATAAAGAAGATGACGAGACATCTGTTGTCTGTTGTAAACCGACAGCCCCACCCTTGTATCCAGAAGTCCCTAAAGAAATGGTCGGTCCACCCCAGTATCAGGAAAAAGAAGCAGAAAATCAAGAAAAGGTGTCCTCCGTAGTTTTACAGGAGGCAGAGAAGCAGGGAAAAATACCCTCCGTAGTTTTACAAAAAACAAGCAGAGGAGACTCTGGAACTACGTAACCGTAGTATAGACAAATCAGAGTTAAAACAAAAAGAAGCAAAAGTACATACCCTGTCCACAGACTCATATCCCCTTACATGCAGAAAAATATCTTGAGGAAAAGAAAAGAAAACAGGCTCAAACCTTTACGGTGAGTGCGGATGAAACACTTATGTTAATGTAAGCTCCATCCAACAGAGGTAGAGGAAGGGGACGGGGTAGAGGGAGAGGGAATGGAGGACATTTTGAAGATTACAAAGGCAGACAAAAGAGGGGGGAATGTTTTAAATGCAGTAAGAAGGGGCATTTCGCAAGAGATTGCCAGAATCCCAGGAAATCCGCTGCTGCTCTAGAGCATGGTTCGGCATGACTGTATGATGGCAGCACGGACGAACCAGACCCAGGTGCTGAGGTCGACTGGCAAGAGTCAGTAATACAGAATGAGGATGATTTTGAGGATGTGAATAAAGAAGGTAAAAGGGAATGTGCAGGATGGGAACATGAGATAACTGATTTTTCAGAAAAAGGTGACTATCAGGTTGTTAGCCTGACAGCTCTAGCTACGACTATGCAGTTAGAAGTGCAACCGGTAATCATATTACAGGTTGAAGGGAGGGACGTAGAATTTCTATGTGACTCAGGGGTTTCTAGGACCTTATTGAAACACACTGCAGTGCCGTCCAATGTGACTACTGATGACTATGTATTAGTCAAAGTGGCCAACGGCTGCATTTATAAGGAACCTTTGTCTAAACCTTTATGGTTTACGGACCCTGAAACTAATCAAACTATTAGATTTCGGGTGATTGTCTCTCAGATTTGCCCTGTTAACTTATTAGGAAGGGATTTGATGCATGTTTTTAGAATAGCAGCAGTACCAACTGCATCAGGAATCTTGGCTAAGCGTATGAAAATCCAGGATGAAATGTTGCAGGTAGGGCAAGGGGATTTACATTACTGGTATAGTAATGATCTTATTGAAACAGGACCACAAAGCGTGGCCAATGAGTTAACTAACCTAGCTTTGAGCAAATATAGTACGGCTATTCAGTTGCCAGAGGCTGCCAAACAACTACACTGTACAATGTATTACAGGAAAAATGTGGGACCTGATCCCAAGTATGAGGAACAATTTTTTAAACACAAGGTGACCAGGATCCTATTACAAAATCTTTATTGGGACAGGGCAGGGAACTCCGCAGTTACTTGTAGTCTCACAAGAGACATGCAACAGCTTTTTCAAAATACCTCAATCCCACATGTATCTGTGACTAGGGAAGAACAAATGGCATGGTATATAGTTGGGAAAAAGGTTACCGATTGGTCAAAGATGACACTGGAACAGCTGGCAGGTAAGGGGGTTCAGGTACAGAAGTTAAATTGGGTGACCCAGGCCAGACCAACGGTACATCTTCGAAAAGATCGGTTAACACCGACAGGAGGCATGCCATCCTAACTATGCTTTCTGACCCCACAAGAAGAATTGAAACTACAGTCAGTACCAAAATCCTTATGGTCCCTAGGACAGCACGACATTGGGCTAATAAAAACAGCAGGACAGGTTAAAATAACCCCAAAATCCGATTTTAGACCTCATAAGCGTCAGTATCCATTAAGTAAAAAGGCAGAAGAAGGCATTCTACCAGTAATCACGGCTCTACTGAGAGCTGGAGTTTTAATTCCATGTACAGATTCACCGTGTAACACACCCTTGTTCCCAGTAAGGAAACCGGACGGGACATGGAGAATGGTACAGGATCTGCAGGCTGTAAATGCTACTGTAGTGCCAAGGGCTCCTGTGGTCCCAGATCCATCTGTTTTGTTAAATGATATCCTTCCCACAGATAAGTATTTTTCTGTTATTGACATTAGTAACGCATTCTTTTCTTTTCCCCTACAGGAAGATAGTAGGTTTTGGTTCGCCTTTACGTTTATGAGCGAGCAGTACACATACACACGACTGCCGCAGGGATATTGTGAAAGCCCTACAATCTTTTCGCAAGAAATGTCGACAAATCTGGCACAGTTTCAACCAGAGCATGGCTGTCATCTACTATTGTACGTGGACGACATCTTACTGGCTGCACCCACGGAGGCTGTCTGTGAGTCCGAAACTATTCGGTTATTGCATTTTTTGGCGAAAGAGGGACATAAGGTAAATAAATCTAAATTACAGTTTTGTAAAACTGATGTACGGTATCTAGGCTATACCATTTCAATTGCTGGTAGACAACTAGATAACTGTAGAAAAGAAGCCATTTTACAGACACCAATGCCCAGCACAAAAAAAAAAAAAAGAAATGATGTCATTTTTAGGAATAACAAATTTTTGTTGTAGTTGGATTCCCAACTATGCAGAGGAAGTAAGTCCACGTTCGGAACTTATTTTCGCACTTCCCATGGCAGCACATGACGCGCTGCAATGGACGGATAAGGCAATACAGGCATTTACTAGGGTAAAGCAATTGATAGCAGGATCTGCAACACTTAGCTTCCCTGACTATACAAAACCCTTTGTTCAGACAGTAGATTGTAAGCAGGGCTTTATGACATCGGTTCTGTTGCAAACCTATGGAAATAAGTTGAGACCATTAGCTTTTTATTCTAGTAAATTGGACACAGTGGCATGATCATTGCCACACTGTGTACAGGCAGTAGTCACAGCCGCACAGGCTGTGCAAGCATCTGCGACCCTAGTTTTGTTTCATGACCTTACCTTATGAGTACCGCACTCTGTCGCGGTAATACTACTACAGGGTAAAGTTACCTTTCTCTCTCCTAGCAGACACTTATCCTGCATGACAATGTTACTATCACAACCACACATGACCATTGAGCAATGCACCACTCTTAATCCAGCCACGCTGTTACCTACAGCTGACGATGGTGCTCCTCACGTGTGTTTAAATTTAATACACTCTAATGTC
Source organism: Protopterus annectens (assembly GCF_019279795.1). Taxonomy (NCBI): domain Eukaryota; kingdom Metazoa; phylum Chordata; order Ceratodontiformes; family Protopteridae; genus Protopterus; species Protopterus annectens. The sequence continues at coordinate 983,187,971 of NC_056727.1, forward strand.
TTACCAAGACCAGATCTTAAGGACCAACCTTTGGCAAATTCAGATTGGACCCTGTTTGTAGATGGGTCAGCATGTAAAAATGAGGCAGGCATTACACAACTGGGTTATGCAGTCACAACTGAGACTACGGTACTAGAGGCAAGACCCCTCCCTAGGAACCTGTCCGCACAAGCGGCCGAATTGATTGCTTTGTCCAGAGCATGCACCATTTCCAAGGATGAGGCAGTTACTATCTACACAGATAGTCAGTATGCTTTTTCCACGGTCCATGTCTTTGCACAGCAATGGAAAAATAGGGGAATGGTTACGCCTCAGGAAAGGAAATAACCCACAAGGATTTAATCCTTAGCCTCTTACAAGCTGTCCAACTGCCACGGGGACTGGCCATCTGCAAGTGCGCAGCGCACACGAATGCCAAGGATCCAGTACTACTTGGAAATGCACTGATTAACAAAGCTGCAAAAAGTGCAGCCTTAACCTCTACTTTTGCACTCGAGACCACACAGAAGGAACTTCACCCTACAGATAAATTTGATCTACAAACTTTACAGGTAATGCAGGAACTTAGTACAGTTCGGGAAAAAACAGTGATGGGTTAAATATGGGGCTATTCAAAAGCAGGGAGTTTTTGTAGGTCCAAATGATAAGTATGTCTTGCCAACAAACCTTTTTAGGTATGCCTCATTAGTGACGCATGGCCCATCTCATCTGGGCCCTGCTGCTATGGTTCAAATGATCCAGAAAATTTTCTGGACCAAGGGCTTTATAGCATACGCTAAATGATTTTGTTTATCGTGCCCACTTTGTGCACGATACCATGGTGGTGGGGTGCGGATCATCCCAGCAGCTTTTCCGCTGCCTCCGTATGCATTTCACACAATCTGCATGGATTTTATTGAACTAACTCCTGTTCAACAGAAGCGATTTGTGTTAGTCATTATTGACGCTTTTACGAAATGGGTTGAAGCTTTTCCGGTAGCACACCCAGATGCACTGTCGGTAGCCAAGGCCCTTGCAAATAACATTATCCCTCATTTTGGGCTACCTGCACGCATCTATTCTGATAATGGCACACATTTCGTAAACCAAGTTATTCAAAAGCTGGCCGCCGTTTTTCAGATCGAGTTAAAACATCATTGTGCCTACCACCCACAGTCAGCAGGGTTGGTTGAATGCCATAATGGCATTCTCAAAGGCAAGTTACGTAAACTCATGGCCGAGACACATCAGTCTTGGATAAACTGCTTACCTCTGGCACTCCTGTCCATGCGTACCACTCCCACCTCAAAAGGGGTCACACCATTTGAACTATTATACGGGAGATCTTATTACGTCCCGCAGTGGCAAAATCTTTTGCCTGCGGAACGTGAGGGGGGTGAAGAGATAGCAGATTACATGAGGAAATTGCTGACCGGAACTAACACTTCTTTAACGAATGATTGCTTTTCAGATTAGAAGAACAACAGGATCCTGGAAGTGAAACCCGGGAACTGGGTTTGGATTAAAATTGTCAAGAGGAAAACCTGGGTCTCCCCCAAGTGGGAAGGCCCATACCAGGTATTGATTGCAACACCCACAGCAGTCCGAATAAAAGAACGAACATCATGGATCCATTTAACACATTGTAAACTGGTAAAACAGTTTGAACTGGACAAAAACTTGGGTTCCCCTGAGGAACACTGATTAGTAGTAATCTTGTTTTGTATGAATATCTGACTATTGTAGCAATGCAGAGAAATACCGGAAGGGAGCAGCCCTTCCCACAAAAGCATTCCAAAATAATTTTGTTGTTAATAATTGTGATTGTTACTTTTCTGTTTTGGTCGTTTTTATTGTCAAACAAGACTAGCCGAGTAAAGAGAGATGATGCATATGTTCTATCTTTTAATGTTTCAAATTGTTGGATATGCATGGCTATCCCTACTGTACATGGCGGTCTAATGTTAGGTACAGTCCTTTGGGGGCAAATGATACATGGACTAATTTACTATTTGAAACTTCAAATGTAGCCTTAAAGGACAAAATAGCATTACCCCTCATGGGTCGCCAGAATGGAACTGTATGTTTTCAAAGATTTGGCAAGATTAAGGTTGGATGGAGTCAGTGTAATGTAACAATAATTCATAACTGTACAATAGATGGGCACTGTGCAACGAGTTTCAAGCCTATAAGAGTGCTTGTTAATAGTACGGGGCTTATTAATGGCACAAGTTTCTTTGAAAAAATGTTATCTGTGTATGATCTTTTGTTTAAAGGGCTGCCAGACAAAGGAAATCACTCTGTTCCAGTCGATATTACACTTAAAGTAAATAATTGTTATTTTATCTGTGGTAGAAAAGCATGCAAATGGTTACCGAGAAATTGGTCAGACAGTTGCTTTTTGGGTTATTTAGCACCAGCTATAAGACATACATTTTCTCTTCCCCAAGATAAAATACGAAATGTATGTGCTGTTAATAAACCTGTTAATCCCGTAGGTAACGTTGATGCATCCTGGATCTATCAACATGATTTGGCCCATAGTAGCAGCAAGGGGCTATCACACATGGACTTGGGCGATGATGTTATTTCCTGGGCTGGTATTCTTCCAGCGTATGGGACAGTAAAATCCATTTGGGAGCTCAGAAACTGTTAGAAACTCTGAGCAATGCAACTTTTTCTGCATTAGAATTGGTGACGGATGAGTTAACTGCAATGAGCACTGTAGTATTGCAGAATTGTATGGTGCTCGACTTCCCCCTAGCGGCAAAAGGAGGTACTTACGAGTGTTGTCCGTTCATTACAGACAACGAATATGACATTAACAGCCATCTGGAGATCCTACAACAAGTTTCTGAACTTACAAAACCAGTACAGAATCCATTAACTGACTTTTTCCAAAATTGGTTTGGAAATTGGGGAACAGTACTTATGAATGTCTTAATTGCTATATGTGTTGGTGCCATTATATTCCTACTGTTGGGTTGTTGTTGCATTCCTTGCATCCGAATGATAATATCAAGTGTATTGTCTGCCAATGCAACTAAAGCTTATTATTCTGAATATACAGAACACGAGTCTTGCGAAAAACTGTATGAATAAAATGTATTACTTATGATACAAAGTGTTGTAAGGGGGGAAATGTAGTAAGAATTTTTGTGTTCAACATCTTTGTATCATGTATAGTAAGGGTTAAAATGTGAAATTGCATTGCGTGCAAAGAAGCAAGTTAAAATAAGCTGTTTTTCTTGTAAAGAATTTGCTGACCAAAGAGGAATGCACAGATGTTACCTTGGTCCAGGCACAAGCTTATCTTGTGACTGACCTCTGACCATCTAAGGCTCCAGTATGTGAATTTATAGCCTTGACTGAAATTCCTTGTCTAGTAACCAGCTACTGTGTATGTGCAGAGAAGGGTATAAAAACCCATGTGAAGTGTACAGAAATTAGACTGCTGACATACCATGTACTTTGTAGCATGTCTCCATGCATGTAAAATAAACCTTTTTGCTTATTTTTATCTGCGTGATTCTTCAAGTATATGTTAAGAGTACAAAATCTTTTGACAAGAAACAATTACAATGCTGGCATAGGGCAGCGGAAACTACCCCTACAGAGTTGTATGAAAATTTGCCATTAGGTTTAATAGAGGTATGATTGACCTTAAAATGTTCACTATTCATAACCAAGTAACATTGTGAACAACTGCGACATTTTCTAGTCCCAAATTTAATGAGACTGCTGTGATTAACACCCTCACTTTCAAGGAGTTGCTTAATACTAGAACCTTTCTTAAAAACTATCTGTGGCGTGACACCCAACGGGTCCAAAATCCAGGGTTACTCCAAAACAGTTGCCAGTTTTTCTTCAAAATCCCGGAGATACTTCTATGGTCATTTGAGAATCTAGTCACAAAGGGACATGAATACTTAGAAGGATCAGTTTTGTTACTAAGACCACTCCTGGTATTCACCAAAGTACTACCCCCTAAAATGGGCAAGATGTTCTGATTGTTTTTTCTAAAAACAATCTCTTTATGTATCTTAGATACCAAGTTAGAAGGGTACCCTCTAGCCAAAAACAGCCCTGTAAGTGTCTCACACTGTAAAGGAAAATCATCCTCAGTGCTAACCATCCAGGCAATCCTCACAAATTTTCCTTTTACTATGCCTTGCTTGAGGTACTCTGAATGGTTGCTCTCATAGTGCAACAAACTGTTAAAGTATGTAGGCTTCCTACACAGGTTGCTAACAAAACATTTCCTATCCAAGTCTTTTCTAATATCAACATCTAAATAACTGATACCAGGCACATTATGAACATAGGTAAATTTCAAGAAGTCAGTAGTGTTGTTCAAATAGTCGATAAAGGTAATGACATTCTCTCCCATGTCATTCCACAGAAAAAAATAAGTCATCAATGTTTCATAAATATACAGTCCATTTGTTAGCAAACTCAGAATTAAGCAAGTACTTTCTCTTCCACATAAGCATGATAATATTTGAAAAAGCTGGGGCACAAATGGCCCCCATAGCAATGCCTGTTTTTTGTAGAAAGTACTGCCCTTCAAAAAAAAAAAAAACAAAATTGTTTTTATAATAGTTCCATAAGAGTCACTAATACTGCAACTTCGTTATTGTTGAATACTTTACTGTCGTACAAAAACTCTTCAAACCACTCCAAACCAGTAGTGCGTGGGATAACATTGTACAAATTTGTGACATCCACTGTAAGAAAACTTACGCTTTCTTGAAACACAACACTGTTCAATTTATCCAAAAAGTGCCAGGAGTCAACACAAATGTGTCTTTCCCCTTTCAAGATGTCTTTAAGGGCAAAATCAATGTATTTCCCCAATGTGTGTTTTACAGCCAGATGCACTCACAATGGGTCTCATGGGGGGGGGGGGGGGATTGTGTACGTTCTTATGTATCTTTGGAATTCTGAAGATACATGGAACCTTTGGATATTTGTTGAATAGAAGCTCAAACTGACCTGGGTCCATTTGGCCTTGATCACAAAGATCTTGTAACACTAAATGAATTCTAGGATATGATAGGTTTACAAAATGCTGTGAAACCTCTTCATAAGTGCTTTCATCAAATAACAAGAGGTTCATTCTATCAACATAATCCTGTTTACACATTACCACAGCCTATCCCCCTTGTCAGGCTTCATGACTCTTATTGATTTGTCCTTACAAAATTTCAACAATAAATTTCTTTCATCAAAACTCAAGTTGTCAAAGTTGTTCTCCTTCTTTTGGTTTAACAATGCTCTAAAGTCAAACTCACAGATTTTTTTAAACATTACAAGAGAATTGTACACAGGAGGGTTGTAAATACTTTTCCTATGTAACCCAGAACAGTGTTCAATCACATCAGTATTGTTAAAAAGTAACTTAAAATTTAAATTCCTAATAAAAAGATCCAGTACAAGATCAATAATATTTGAGCGTCTTGCTGGCACATAACTAAGACCTTTACTAAACAAACCTGCTACTGTCTGATCAGAAACACGGTCAGAAAAGTTGTACACCACAAAAATCAGCTTTTTCATTGTAAACACATACCAGATTAACTTCCGAAAGAGAATTGCCAAAGTCGTCTACCATATTAGAGTCCAAAATCAAATGTTCAATGGCTTCATCAAATGAATTAGAAAGAAGTTCCATTAATTCCGCCGAGTGAACCTCCTGTTCTTCCTGTGGTGATAGGAAGGCTGCGGTGGCCCTGAAGGTCTGTAATTCGAGGTCTGTACATTGTTTCCATACCCCTCTGGTTGCATATCCTTTCAGACCTCCAAGGTAAATCCCATTTTAAAGGGAAGTCATTGTTCATTTCATCTGAAGAATCCCCACCTTCAACATTGCTGTCATTGATAGAATTCGAATTGTGGGAGGTGTTCAGGGCGGGGTTAGGAGGCTTCGGGTATGCCATACCCGAAACACAGGCTTTTCTGTCCCTTTCAAGCTTTTTTTCTTTATGGGACTTAACCTCACTCACAATCCTGTTTGTTTTGATAAAAACCTCCCTATAAGCCAAAATAGAAGGGTCGAACAATAAATCATTATGCAAAAGTCTGTCAAGATCAATGATCTCATTCTGCAAGGTCTCAATAGATTTTAGGTTAAACTTAATAAAAGTCTCCATTAGTTCAAACTCCTGATGGTCGAACAGTTCCACAAGTTCTTTGTGCATAGGAGAATCAGCTAAAACCCCAGTTGGATAGGTCCAACGTCTTAACCCTTTTGGCACCACTTTATTCTTAATGTACTCCATGAAATACAAATTCTCTAACTCCAGTTTCTTACATTTGATCATCTTTCTTTTTAGGCATGGTAAAGATTGGTTAAAAGTCCGAGCCTCAGAAGTAGAGGCCAGATTCCCATTAAAACCAAGGTCTTGTTTTAACTAACTTAGAATGTTAAATTCATTGTTAGCCACCAGTTGTATAGAAGAAACATTAACAGTCTACTCAGAAGCAGTGTTCACTAAAATGGGTTGAACTGATAAAATACAACCCACCTGTGTGGCTACTGGTTGTGACGCTGTCATGTCAGAAGAAACCCCAGCTGCTTGTTGAGAAAGTTGTTGAATAAGCTGGGTTAAAAGTCCTATTTTCTCCACAGGATCATTTCCAAAGGTGATGGATCTAGTGGAAGACTGAATTCATTAGCAGGTCCCAACAAAACACAAAAACCAAGAACCAAAAGAAAAATTCTACAACACCAAGATGAACCAAGCCTGGAACACTATCACAAGAACTCCACCAAAGTAGTAGTACACACATATTATTGAGTGCTTTCATCAGATTATAACAAAAGACTTCTTAAGAATAGCTTGCTTAGGCTGCGTTCATATGTTGTATAGTTACGTTATCCTACAGCAGTAAATGTTTACATTACATATACAAATTATTATTATTATTTTTATTTTTATATTATCTGTATGTTATTACTTGTTTTAACATGGTTTTTATTTAATAAATTTTCAATTAGAGAAAACCTGTTGACAATTATTGCATTGAGGTGAGCTATTGATTGCATATGTCATGTGTTCTTATTTTTGTAGTGTATTTAACTGATATATTTGTGGTTTTATACTATTCTGAAGAAGTCCTTTGTTATAATCTGACAAAAGCGCTCAATAAAATGTTTTTACTAGTACTTTGGTGGACTTCTTGTGGTATTGTGTTCCAGGCTTGGTTCATCTTGGTGTTGCACACTCTAAAAGAATCTTGGTTTTATCTATTTTATTTTGGAAAGGGATGGACTCTAGAAGTATTCTAGAAGCAGCGACTTGGTCCTCTGTACATACTTTTACAAAGCACTGTACCCTACATTTCTTCTCTAGGTCTAGGTCAGACTTTGCTAGGACCGTTCTCCAGGGACTCCTGAACCCTTCATCTTTTACCTCCCAGTTGATGTAAGCTGTGGTAATCTTCCCATATAGCTTAGGCTATAGCAGCAGTGAACAGAATGATGAGCTTAAGACAGCTGTTTAAGTTGACTGACCACAACAGAAGATGTTTGATTGATCACTGATTCAGTAGACACTCTCTACCTCCATGCCTTTTGTTTTTGTGTGAATTTTATGCCAGGGTGTGGGCATTGTTTTTTTTTGTTTGTTTGTTTGTTTGTTCCTAGCAATGTCTTCTCAGAGTTTAGTTTCGCTCTATTAGTAGGCATGAAAGCTCTGAAGGGCTTCATGCCCAAACCTGTCTTTTAGTCAACACAGCTTGAGCTGTCTAATGGTTTGACCACATGGAAGGTGCCCTGAAGCTTTGAAAGTTAGCTGACTGTTATGTCCTAGCATATCACAACCCATATAGCTTAGGCTACTGCAGGAATGATCGTTGAACATGTATTTTTATGGTACACAACCGTAATTTTTTTCAGTCCCTTTCTCCAGAGTGAGCCATAATGTTTCTTATCTGCCATGGTTGCTGATCAAGTCTGTGAGGTTAACAGTTCCCTTCCCTTACATGCAACTTTATTGTTTACACTTCCAGAATACTGATGTTCCAGCCATGTCTTGTTGAGTATGGCCTCTTTCTTTCTCTCTGACTATAACAATGTCCACATTACATGTCTTTGTTTACTGCAGCAAGCCCAGAGAACTTGTTTTTTAATTCGCACATATAGGTATCCTCATATTCTAGCCTTATCTACTGAGGTCCAGTACTTTCCTTTTGGTTCTGGTTGTGGAAGAATTTATCTTGCCATGTTACATCTTAAAGAACTTTCCTTTGTGCTGTTTCCCAACATCTTCAGTGGGGTAGTGTCTATATTAATGACTGGTTTTGCAGAATCAAGGCTGATGCTTCCTTGCATTCTTTGATTTCATAACTCATTTGACTGATTAAAATACTTGCCAATGAATCAAATAAACATTATTTTTTTCAGAACTCCTTTCCACCCCTTTACGAATGTAGTTCCTATAGCCTCTATAGGCTTACATCACTACCTGGGAATTTCTCAATCAACAGTAAAATCAATTCTTTGACCTAGCCACATACTCTTCTATCAGTCACTGAAAACATTCGACGTAGTTTAGCTTTACCCTCCTCAGACACTGTTAGCATTTCAAAGAAAGTCACCTTGTGTGCCATATAGGATTTTTTGTTAATAAACTCTCTTAGCAAGCAGTTTTTAATTTGACATGTATTTTTTGTTGTTGTTGTTGTTGTAGTAGACATTAACATCCATCTTCTTCTTCTCAGCCACCTGTTTTATATCTGTTTGTTGTTGTTTCCTGCTGTGGTACCCAGCAAACACCTTTCTGATTTTTCACGTTCTGCAGTTGGTAAGGTTTACCTAATAACTCTCACTGGCACACATTTCTGGTTGTCTAATATCTTGTCCTGTTCCATGCAGTACAAATGAAGGTATCTACTGAAGGTGCTGCAGGCATCTTCACTATAAGCAGCTGAGACTGCATGCAGGTAGAGTCTTCCACTGTGAAGTCCTCTATTGTCACGCTGTGGGTCTCTACTGCGAAAGCTCCAGAGCTTCAAAAATATTTCTTTTTTTTTTTTTTTTTTTTTGTGGTGAGCCTTCTTAAGGGAGATTGCATCTTTAGCAAATATAGCAAAGTTTAAGAAATAGCATAAAAGCTAAAAGTAGAATACTGAAAGTATTTCAATAGCAGGAAGGAATTTGAGCATATGTCCATCTAGCTGCTTAACAGCAATTTTTGGACCAAGCATCTCAGGAAAATAAACTTTGTATAAATATAGTATCTGGGGTCACCCCTGCAAAATATTATGCTCTGAGTGTTTCATATCCACCTAACAATTGAACTATCTGGTGAGAGCAGATAATGAAATATAACACTTGGCAAACATGAAAATTCAATAAGAATATGAACAAATTTAAATAACATTTAAGAATTAAAGGTACTGTATAATTCCGTTCCAGATTCTTTATACATAATGAAAACAAGAGTGTAGTTTACAATAAGCAAACCTTTGAAGCCATTTTATCTGCCTGTTATAATTAATTAATACATTTATTTATTTATTTATTTTAATTTGTGGATTTCTTAAGGGCAGTGTGTGAAATGGTCCTGAAGCAATGCCAGCTTTGGGATATGCATATTTCTGGAATATAAAGACCTGAAACGGTTTAATATACAAAGAATTTTTGACAGTTTACAGTAAGTGCATTTGTTAGTTCTTCCCTTTCTAAAACAGCCTATTGTTTGCTGCATATATGAGGCATTCAAGGTTAGAGCATTAACCTCCAGTGGACTGCAGAGGAATGCTGCTCTGGGTTTATGTCCGACCTTCTCTATCAACGTTTGATGAGGTTTACCACAGAGTCTGGATGTGAAGTAATTTCTGGCTACAGTGCCCTCTCTGTAAATTACATTTTTAAAGCATTGCCCTATTAAGTATGTGCCAGTTCTATTCAGTAATTTAGGTTCACTGAGAAGGAATCCATCCAAATCTAAACTGGAATGGTTTCATACCAGGATTTTCAGAGAAGTAAAGAAAGCCTTTATTCAAATGGCCACACACCGTGAGATAAAGGACTTCTATTAAGGAAAATGCCTTATAAAAGAATATTTTGGCTGTTTTTGTTACAAGTACCTTAGCTATAAAAAAGCCTAAAATGGAATGAGATAGAAAGAAAATGTTGCAGATGGTATGAGGCAAAGTCATAGGGAGCCAGAACATAGCAACCAATGTAACAAGATGGAAATCTTTTCAGCTGTCTGGGGACTTATTATGTTGGCTTTGACAGCTTTGTATTAAAAAAAGAGGCTTGCATTTGATATGACTAAATGGAAACCATTAGCTCAAAGCTTTCCTTGATTTATGTTGTGCCAGATTTCTGCACTGGAATGCAAGTTTTAGAAGGAAGTTTAGATCAACTGAAAAGAAATACTAAAGGCTTATATTGTGCGCATGCCAGCCTGAGTTTATTTTGTATGGAATCTGGGGTAGAGAATTATTTAAAATTCACATTTAAACAACTAGCTAATGATTATTGCAAACAGTATTATATTTTGTTAAATGCATGGTGAATACTGACAGAGTTCATTTTCAGGCAGACTTGAGTCTCTTCCTTTCCCTTATAGTACAGTTTTTCTGAGGATACTGTTTCATGAGAGCATGCTGGTAGCAGAAGACAAAAAATAACAATGTAGGCATGATGTTTACATTGCAGAGCTATAAAACAGAATGCCTCAGGACTGATCCTGTGCTACAGAACAGAGACAGACAGAAAATGTGTGTGTGTGTGTGTGTGTGTGTGTGTGTGTGTGTGTGTGTGTGTATCCACAACCCTTTTTTCCTATATGGGGTCAGGGTTTCACTTCAACAGTGACAATCATCTACAGCCAAGGTTCACAGTAGAAGTTCTTCCACAGCACACAGTCGCACCTATGTCCAATTTAGAGTGTCCAATCCACCTACTGCATATCTTTGAAATGTAGGATGATACCGGAGCACCTGGAGGAAACCCATGCGAACACAGAGAGGACATGCAAACTACACACAGAAAGCACCCCAGCTGAGAATCAAACCAGGGAACCTCTTGCTGTGAGACAACAACAGTATCTACTGCACCACTGAGCCACGTGTGTGTGTGTGTGTGTGTGTGTGTGTGTGTGTGTGTGTGTGTGTGTGTGTGTGTGTGTGTGTGTGTGTGTGTGTGTGTGTTTATAGACAATACTAAGCTAGCTGCCCTTGTAGACCATTTTAAGTCATGATAATTTTCCTTTTAATGGTAAAAATCAGACCTTGTACCTTGTGACACTGAGGTAAATACCTTAATCATTATACCAGCCCCCAACCCCTAAAGGGCAAGCGTATGTTCTTGATGATATCTTATTATCATCATATATATAGTGAGAGAGAGATAGACTTGACACATCCATATAGCTTAGATCCTACCTGCCTCCTATTTCTCAGTCTGCACTCTTTATATTCATTAATTAATTTCAGCCTTTACATTCATTTACCTCTTACTTTCCTTTGCACTTCTGTTGGTTCTTAACATTACTACTTATTATCTAGAACATTACCAATTATTCTGCAGTCAGCCTTCCCAAGTATGTACTACTGTGTTTTTGCTCCATCTTTCATCTTATGGTGTCCATTGCTGTATACCCTGCTCAGTGCTTTGCTTCTGAAGTAAGTACATTAAATAATTTTAAGTACTTAATTCAACCACTGAACACTCTACAAACACTAGAAGCAAACCTTTCAACCTCAGTGCAAGAAATCTGGACAATGCCAAACATAATGGGGGAACAAATGCTCAAAAATAGAGGCAGATTTTAAATATAGCTTTTATAAACTTGGAAGGTTGCTAGAATAAGAGGTTTTGCATTAGTGCACATTATCTTAATGATATGATAATATATATATAATATATATAATGATATGAAGTTTGAAATGCAAATGTTTGTCTTTATTTAGAGACTTCAGTCCTCAATGATGTGCCACAAATCTAATAGGTTCATAGATTCATAGGTAGGTACTAGGCTATTGGACCTAGGGTCTATACAAGCCTAGCCAAAAGGTACCCTTGCTTTTGCCACCCAAGAAAATTATTTTCCTATGCCCCTGTCAAGCAGAGCCACAGAAGATGAGGAACAGACCAAAAATATGAATCAGGACATTCTACAAAAATCTGGACAGTTGAGAGCTATGAAAAGGAAGGATGGTATATGTCTTACAAAAACAATTTCAGATGCAAATTTTCATTTCCCAGAATTACCTAAATATTTGAGTTTTTTATAAAGGGTTTTATTGCAATTCCATCAAATGTGATATTTAAAATAAAAAAAATTCACAGACCAAAAAGTTTACTTAAAGATTATTGTTCCAACAAAAATGGAATGTATAAATATATTATTATTTTTATTGGGTTATGTTTGCCTCGGTTTGTATCTGCAATATACAAATATCCCAGAATTGTGCAAAAAAATGTTCTTACAAAGCCATACTAGTCCTTACGTAAATGCAGTTCATGCATTTTGGCAATGAACATGTAAACCCAGACCATGCAATACCTTATCAAGTTTTAGTTAAGGATGTTATAACTCCTCTGTAATAGACCCTTATCAGAGCACTAATAGAGTACAATGTTTCCTTTTTCATGTACCTCACCAGACATCTACAGCAGCTGGAGAGACCACAGAGGTTTCTCACCAAGAAAATTCAGGGCCTCCAAAACATAGCCTACATGGAAACACTGAAAGCCCTGTCACTCTACTCTGTATCCTATAACCTACAGAGCAGTCTCTGACTCTGCCTAATGAAAATGATGCACGTCTGCAACTCAAATGGATCAAGAGTTACTCACTCCCAGGATCTCAACCTAGCCTGTGACATTAACAGAACATGCTGGACAGACAGCTATATCTCCTAGAGATTGCCTCTCCTCTATAATAAATTCCCAATTCATGCGAAGTAGAGCTCCTCAATAACCCTATTCAAGCGCAACCTAGACATTTGGATGGGAGACTGTAAATTCACCTGATGGTGACACCTGTGTCCCTCCCTCATGGACAGGGGAAGTTAGTGTTGATTATAGACTTGCTATGCAAATAACAACCAAATAACCAAGGTCAGTTAGAGAACGCAGGTATAACATGACTAGGCTTCTAAAGGCCCTAGGGCCATTAGGGTAGCAACTTCCTATGAACCTATGAACCTATTATGAGCCTTAAAAATACTGAAACTTGGGCTCATTGACATAAATTGTATCAACAAATAGTGGCTGTTTCTAGATTATTAGCTAAGGGGAGAGCAAATGATAGCCCATGTAGGTGTGACTGTGTGACAGGAAAGGGCTTAGACTGGCCCAGTGGTGCTGCAGGTGCTCATGTCAGCAGAATTAGAGTTTAAACAAAGCCCTTGATGGAGGGTTGTAGGATGGCTCCCAGGGAAGGTAGAGATGATGTTCAATAGGCAATGGGATAGAAATAGCATGGGAATTATTCTATCCATTCAAATTCTAGACCAAACCTAGAATCTAAATTAGGAATGGAGTACTCCTGCTGATTTATTATACTCTGTACATAGATATTGCACAAATAGGGCAAACTAATACAGCTATAGATAATGCTTCCAAATTACTTCAATTTATATGGTATTATTATTAGGTAAACACAGTAACTTACACCTAGGTGTAGTATACATTCCTTTACCTGCCTCAAACTCTGTTCTTCAATAAATTCTAAAAAGACTATATCACTGGAATATCCAAAAAATGCAGTCATATTAGGAGAATTTTATATGAATTCCAATGGCCTAGACATGACCCTGTTAGACCAATATCTTAGCCTAAACTGCCTCCAGCAACTACACAACTCTAACTCAAGAAATTATACCCTATTAGACATTATAATAAATAACAGTGCTTACTGCTGCCTGAAAGTCTCTATTCTCCCTAACTGCTTGAGTGACCATCACAGCCTAATAGTATTATTTTGGTCACTCAAAACACTAAAAGCACCCCCAAAGCTAATACTGGGAATAGCAATTCTTAAATCTACTGAAAATAAACTGGAGGACTTTTTCCAAAACATCAGTGGAATCTATTTTACCAAGCATCAAACCCTGACCTGGAAATTCAGTTATCAGTCTACATCCTCAGACTCTAGCATGACACATTACAGTGCCAATTCTAACCAACCTGCAGCAGATTAATCTCAATAGCCCAATGGATATAAAAACTGTTTATATGCAAGTACATTTGTGACTAATTCATTCCTACTATCTCCACTTATAATTAAACATAAACTCATTCCTTACAGCAGACACAGTGCATATTCACTGCACTAATAAACCCCTCAGCTTCATCAGGCTCCAGTAATACACCCTGTAGCTAAATCTGCCTATGTTTTTACTTTATACAAATCTCTGAAAGATGTGTTCACAAATTGTCAGAAATATTCAGTAAGAAACCATATGATAAATTGTGTAAATATGCCCAGTGCTAATAAAAATGTCTCCCCCTCTCACAAACAAATGAATGGTCCATCATTATGTTTATCTCTGACTACAGGAGTTATCCCAACACCCTTTAAGTACTTAGTTATTGTATCATTAGTGAAGATTTCCTTATGCCTCTTCCAGGAGAACTTGAGACCTGTTTGTAATCTGTGCTATTTACAAAACTCTTCAGAAGGTTAATATATAAACACATTTTTGATCATATAAATAAATATAGTATTCTCTGACTCAAAACACAGATTTTGTGAAAAGCTCATTACCATCTCAGCACTGCATATGGTAATTGGCATGATTCATGATAACATAAATAATGTCCAAGTAACAGCAGGCATCCTGTTGATATGAGCCAGGACTCAGAGATGGTTACCATGTTACTGTTTCCCATAGTGTAGAGGATCAAGACCCTGAGATGATAAAAAGCTACTATCTATAGTACATGTTGCAAGGTTTCATTTCTTCCTCCTCCTCCGTTTACTTTCTGTGTGATCGAGAAAGTCACTGACTTTTCCAGAAAGTACTGTCTGATTGCCTGGGACATGATACTGTAATTGCATCTATGTTAGAATCCATAGTTGCATTCTTACTTCTGTTGTATCAGTAATTGCTTTTTCACTTGTTCGCATTGCCTCCTATCTTCATGCATGCAAGTTTTTCTGCACATCTTTCATCATCTACGTATTTTATATGCATCATATTTATTATTGCATGACATCCTCTTTACAGCCCAGGTTGTGGCTAAAAGGGGTCGTCAATCAAATGGTCTTTCACTCAACAAATAGTAAGTGAATAACTAAATACCTATTCAAAGTGTTGCTTAATCTGATCAGAACAAGCTCTTTGAAAATTATATTAGGCATTTCTGAGGACAGAATTTTCCTTGAGGTATTGCAGAGGAAAACAGCTACTCAATGATCAGGAAGTTATGCAGTGCAGCGTCTTGTCAATGAGCTTTGGGTAAAGGGAACTGTAAGACTGTTCAGCATGTTGTACAGCAGTGTGAGCAGTGCAGCCATTGTAATGGTCTGTGGTAGTGAAGTGAGAGCTGAATCCCCAAGGCAAAGCTTTTAATGTATCCATCAGCCTATGTTATGGATTACCTATGGGTCACACACATTTAGTAGTGACCCAATGGATGATATCATAATAAGGCAAAGGAAATAAGGTTCCTCTGCAGGCCTGTTGAATCATCCATGGTATTGCAAGGAACATAACAGTCCTGGAGAATATGGGAGTACAGCCACTGTTCTTCTGGGTTGTGGAGAACAAGTTGAGGTAACTTGGAAACCTGCTGAAAGTCACCTTAAGTGCATTCCATTGAAGGAATATTTAGCCTGTCCCACTGATAAGATGTCTCAGATCAGATACAGAATATAATAAAGATATTACATGTCTTAGTCTGCCTAGAAATTAATGTGAATCCTTAAAGACAAGCTGTGGAGTGCTGAGTGTTGCTTGACATATGGAAATCTGGTTTGCCCTGCTTAGCTTACTAACACTATAAACATGATTACAGCAAAAGTTTATAAACTGGTTTCATATATGGATTTGTTTTACTTTTCTTTGTATAAATTATCACTGCATACCTATGAAAGCATGGTACATTACACGAAAAAGGTCCATTGTGGACCAATTTGTGAATTTAAATAGTTAACAAGCTGAAAATTATCCTACATAAAGAATTTGGGGTAGAAATGATCATTCACATGTTACAGAAAAGAAACATTTCATTTTGTACAAAAGAAACATTTTGTAATAAAGAGTTTTTATTCTACATGGTGATTGCCTATTGGACTTTACGACTGTTCTCACTCTTTTATCTACTTTGTTTCCTGGTTTTGGTGAGAACGTCTTTGGCAGTGAGCTGTGTTCCTTATCTACAAAAGAAACATTTCACTTGAATCTCAAGACCAACATTTGCTGTCTGGGTGTACATGGCAGTGCAGTGACCCTGTGACATGAAGTAAAAGCTTTGCAATGTGTGCAATCTTACCCCAAATCCTGGCAAACAGAGTTACAACAGGACAGACAGATTCAGGAGGCAAAGTGTCAGACTCATCAGTGGAGGAGAAATCTGAACAGCCTGGAGAGGTGATGTCTTTAGAGGAGGAGCCTGTGAAGGAGGGGTGCCTGATGAGGAGCCTGTGAAGGAGCTGCCTGCAGAAGAGGTGCCTGTAAAGGGGGAGATGCCTGATGAGGAGCCTGTGGAGGAACTGGCTGCAGAGGAGGAGCCTGTGAAGGAGGAGGTGCCTGATGAGGAGCCTGTGAAGGAACTGCCTGCACAGGAGGAGCTTGTGAATGAGGTGGTGCCTGATGAGCAATCTGTGAAAGAGCTGCATGTGGAGAATGACCCTGTGAAGGAGATGTCTGTAGTGAATGCAAAGACTGAATATTCCAGATGGAGGTTGCCACAGTATGTCATGCACTGGCTAAGAAGCAGCATCTGGTTCATAATTATCACCTAGAATAAAGCAGTAATTATGAAAAAAGCATGTTGCATGCAAACTATATCAAGGCTGTGCTACACCATGCAAAGACTGATCAGACTGTACATGGGACATAAATTGCCCAAGTAACAGAGGGTACATTTATTATTCATATCTATGGAGTGGACAAGTACCAATAATGGACTGAGTGTGTCTGGGGGGGGGGGGACAAGATTAGTGTTTTGTGTGTGTGTGTGTGTGTGTGTGTGTGTGTGTGTGTGTGTGTGTGTGTGTGTGGTGTGTTTGTATATGTGTGCTGAGACAAAGTTTCAACAAATGATGCAGAACTATGCTGGGGCCTATAACAATGGTCCAGGGCACCCACTGGAGATGTATACATTGACCTTGTATGACCCTATACATGAGTGTGCCTTTTTTGGGAAGGTCAGAGATTATTGAAAGGAAGCACTGCACTATGCATGCAAATCATGGGTCATATTACTATCTGTGTGTACTTCCATGACACCCTATGCTGCCCTCAACACTCGATGCTGGTGTGGAGGTAGTGGCATTATGGGCTCAAGATCATGGTCTTCCCCTCCCATGGTGGCACTCTCTGCTAGAGGAGGTGGTCTGGTCCTGGATTGTACATGAGTCAAGATGTATGGCTGCATAGGACTACCTATGGTATGCAAACTCCCTACATCACATTTCCATGACATTGAATATCTGACACATGCACTCACTCAGATAATTGAGTAAACCCCATGCTATCCCAGTCAGCTTAGCTATGACTGTGTTAATGTCTATCTGTCCCTGTATTATGGCCCTGCACAAATGCTAGGTAGCAGCCATTGCCACATTCTGCTTGTGAAGTGGATGGCAGCTATGGCTTGTTTGGCTACCAGCATACCATTTCCTGAAGTCATCTTCCTGCTAAATGGACTCTGCAGTGGTGCAGCAGTAGCATTGTCGCCTCACAGTAAGAGGTTCTCTGGTTCACTTCTTGGCTGGAGTGCCTTCTGTGTGGAGTCTGCATGTCCTCCCTGTGTTTGTATGGGTTTTCTCCAGGTACTCTGGTTTCCTCCCATATTACAAAGACATGCATCTGCTGAAAATTGGCTTTGTTCCAAGTTGGACTTTCCTGATAAACAAATGTTAAATAAAAAATAAATAAAAATAAATGGATCATGCTGCAATCAAGGTGGATTGCACAACTGCTGATGATACCACTCCTGTCATTGGGACTCATATTGAATCTGTGGGGTGGGTTGCACAGACACAGAATCTGTATCTGTAAAATGGCTGAGGACATGGCAATCATACTGTTCTAGTCTACTACTGACATTGCGTCCCCTGACTGTGCTTGGATTTTACTGCCATCCTCATCAGAACTAGATAGTTCCTCAACATCATGCAGGTCTATATCCATAGTGGAGGACCCTGATAGCACAGCACCTGTGAGAACACCCAGAAATTTCACAACCTAAGGAAGAACCCTTCAACTATACCTGCAGCCCAGTGAACGCACATGAAACATTGTATTACATACCTTGGTAGGTAGCATTTGCAACTGACACCTGGTGTTAATCTAAAACAAAGAACCCATGCTTGTATGTTGTATCACCATGCAACACACTACTGCTGCAGATAGTAAGCCATGTTTAAACATATCCATTTGGGGCATCTCCAGTGCATATGCTCGGTATCTGTTTAATATGACACCAAAGTCTAGCATTCCACTGTTGGTGTCAAATCTTTTTTGACCCTGTGCAGAGATATCAAGAACTCCTTCATTTCTCTCAAAAGTGGCTGTCTACTCCTGTGCCAGGTAGGCTACCTTAGAATGTGTAGCACTGACCATGTTAGTGACCATTCTTGAGACTTGATTGTAGGTCTGATTTTGGCTACCACCAGTGGTGACTTTGTCTATTAAATCCCACCACATACCCCCACAGAAGATCAGGTCAATTCTACCATGACAGAGCATCTGCCTACCATGCTGATGGAAGGCTTGTAACAGATATCTCCACACTAACTATTAATATAGTAATGGATATAAGAACAGTTCAGATTATTTATAGAATCCCAGTATATATGATGAAATTAAAAGAGTTTAAGAGTTACCTTAAAAAACAAATCAAGGATTTTTATCTTTGAATGATAATGATCAGGTTAGTAAAGTCATACTATGGGACTCCTTAAAATGTGTATTAAAGACAGAATGAGAATATGAGCTAGTAATAAAATCAAAGAATGGGATAAAACATTATTAGAAATGCTAGATAAAATATACTAAGTGAGGTTGGAGCAACAAACAAAGAAATTAGAAAGTACTGAAATCAGAAAAAAATTTATGAGATGTAGTGAATAAAGTGGAGATAGCTTTAGATAAAATAAAATTGCATAGTTATGCTATGACTTCTAAAAATCTACACACATTAGCCAATAGAACTAAGATGTTAAGCAAAAAGGGAGAAGTCAGTAATATCCAAAATCCTCACACTAATAAGCTTACTTCAGATATAGAGGTAGTGCTTAATATTTTAAAAAAAATTCTATGAGGATCTTAATAAAGATAAAAATAATAATCCTGATGATTAAAAAATTGACAATTATTTAAAGAACAATGTACTTGTAAACTAAATGATCAACAAATATCTCAGTCGAATAAGCCTATTACACAGATAGAAGTTAAAGAAGCTTTAAAAAAGGTAAAAATGGTAAACCTTGGTTTAAGTATGGAGTTGTATGGAGTTATATAATATGTTTCTATTAAATATTTTAGACTTATGGAGAGATAATTTCAGGATAATTCAGGGTGACAACATAATTCCTCCTTCTTGGAAGTTTTCTGTAATCTCACCTATACTTAAATGAGTAAAGGATAATAAGTTAGTTTCCTCATATAGAAATATTTCATTATTAAATGTAGACTATAAAGTATTTACTTTCATTTTCACCACAAGATAAGAGATATAGTAGATAAATTAATAATGATCAAACAGCATTTATAGTCAATAAATTAACGTATGATAATACAAAAAGAGTAGTAACTATCTTAGATTTAGCAAATGGATTGAATAAGAAAATGGTCCTAATTATCTTAGATATCAAGAGAGATTTTTATTCTGTAGATTGGAAATACTTGTTTCAAACTTTAGAATCATTTGTATTTCCAGAACAGTTTATTGGAATATATAAAAAACTGTATCGAGACTCCAACGCATATGTTAAAACTGCATCTTATATTTCTCTAGAATTAGCTTTAAACAAAGGCACAAAACAAAGGTGTCCCTTGTCTCCTTTATTATTTGCATTAGGTATTGAACCCTTAGCTAATAGTATAAGAAGTAATGGAAAAATTGATGGATTCTGAATTAACAAAGATTGTCTATCTAAAATACAGTTTTTTTTTGCAGATAATATTTTACTAACTGTAGGAAATTTAAATTATTCAGCTGAAGAAATATATGAGGAAATTAAAAAGATTCAGGAAGTATCGCTGCTCAAATTAAATAGCAATAAAACTGAATTTTTACTGTTAAATCAATTACTAGATAGCAAGTTTAAGGATAAACATAAATATAATTGGAAAGGAAAAGAATTAAAATATATTTAAGAATAAAAATCTATCCAGATGTGAATAAGATGATAAGATGATTAATAATAATTTTGAAAAAAGTAATTGAAGAAGTGTTACTTCTTATTAAAAACTGGAATGAATATTTTTTTTATTTTTGAGGAAAGGTTAGTGCTTATTAAAGTGATTATATTACCCAAGATTATATATATAAATATCTTACAAAACAAACTTCATAACAAATTAGCAAGGTGAAAGAAACATGCAGAACTAGTGTATCTGAGAGGAAAGGACTGGTTTACCTGCACCATCTCAAGGAACAGATAATGTTAATGCTGTCATTAAAGCCAGGCAAAAACTCTACATCTAGGAATAAGTACACTCCAATAAATACAGTAAAAAAGGAAATAACATTTTAAAAAAGAGTAGAAAGACTTCAGTTGTATTTCAACCAGCTAGTAAACAAAACCTACCCCCAACATAAGGCAATTAAGCTCTTTCACTCCCCTAAGCTCCTCTCCCTCCTGACCAGATAGCTCCTTTAAATTTTTATTAGTTTTATGTAAACAAATAAGGTTTTCTTATTGGGTTGAATTCCTTGCTGGACATTTGATTTCATGTTTTAAGCATGATTGGCAGTTTTTACTGTATTTATTGAAGTGTACTTTTCAGTTTTCTCATTTCTTAGGTTCATAGGTAGGTACTAGGCTATTGGCCCTAGGGCCTATATAAGCCTAGCCAAAAGGTACCCTGGCTTTTGCCACCCAAGGAAATTATTTTCCTGTGCCACTGTCGAGCAGAGCCACAGAAATGATCACCAGGGTGAATTTCCTATCTCCCATCCAATCATCAAGATTTTTCTTGAAGAATGCTAATGAGGAGCTTTGTTTGATATAGATAAGTAGTTTGTTCCAGAGTATGGGAAGTATCTGGGACAGGAATCTATACTCTAGCATGTTCTGTTTATTGTGGTGACAAGGTTTAGGTCCCTAGAGTGTGTAGCTTGGAGGGATTAGGATTTCTTTAAGTGGAAAATGTCCAACAGCTCTGGGTTTGACATTGCTTTGTGTGTTCAGCAGAGATCACCTCTGATTAGGTGATATGCGATGGAGTAAAGCTGCAGTTTTTTGAGATGGTCTGTGTAGGGCATCTGTTTGAGGCCAGTAATCCTCTTTGTGAGGCATTTCTGTGTCCTTTCCAGTTGTTATAGATGTCTTGTGAGGTACATACCAAAAGGGGGCATTGTACTCTATAATGGGTGTAATGAGTGATGAGTAGAGGGCAACAATGACCTCTTTTTTCCTGGATGAGAAACCTTTTGTGATGAGGTGTGCCACATAGACGATTTTCCTGACTACTGTGACAATGTCATTATCAAAGGAGAGACTACTGTCCACCTGTGTCCCAAGGTCTCTTATCACACTTTCAGTGTTAAGTAGACTACCGCCTATGTGGTAGTTCATGGGTACAGAGTTTTTACCAAAAGGGATGACAATGCACTTTTTGGCATTGAGCTTGAGGCCACTTGTCACTGGTCTGAAGTTGGATTTGGAGTCTGCTACTTTCACAGTGTGGGTTCTGTCAGTCAGCCAGTTGGCAACCCATCCTGTGACATAGGGATTTATACCTAGTTTACTGAGTTTATCTATAATTCCAGAGTGGGGGATGGTGTCGAAAGCCTTGGCGAGATCTAGATAGGCTGTGTGAACCACCTTACCCTCATCTACAGCTTTGGTGACTGCTTCAAAGAAGTCTATCAGGTTTAGGAGACATGATCTGCCTTTTACAAACCCAAACTGGGTGGGGTCCTGAGTTTGGAAATTACCAATGTCATTGTTTATAAGTTCCATGATGATACGTTCCATAGCCTTGCAGACCAGGTTCATCAGGCTAATGGGGTGGCAGTTTCTGATGAAGTTCTTACAATGAAAGAACAAAAACACTCAAATGCACTTGTTCTGTGTGTTTCTTTCACCTAGCTAATTTGTTATGAAGGTTGTTTTGCAATAGTTCTTTAGTTACTTCTCCTTTGTGCGGTGTTTTTGTTGTATACACACACACACACACACACACACACACACACACACACACACACACACACACACACACACACACACACACACACACACCTGCAGTAGCTATGATTACGATATTGTAGTTTTGGAATATAGGAATAATCCACTACAGAATCTAAATCATTCACCTGCTATTATACTAATAGGTAGAAGATTAAGAAGTAGATTACTGATGTCTACTAACCTGCTAATACTTGAAAATCAAGACAGTGTAAAAGAAAAGTAAATCGAGAAAGATAGAAATATTGCAATGATAAGTGATAGTTCTCTCTCCCTGCTCATTGACATATGCTTCAACCCCTGATACTATTCAAATATTTTAAATGTCAGACTCTGGAAGTATGAATCACTATTTGATATGAGAACATCAGATGTACCTTGTCATGTGGAAATAAGACTTTAGTGCATTTATCAGACTGCTGTTTTAAGTCTCAGTTAATTTGATCACCTCTGACAGCTTGGAATAATAATCCATGCAAATCAGTTACATACTGGCCTTGAGCTGGAATAAGTTTGTATTCATTGACTCCACAAATTACTTGCTACTATGTAAAGTGATATATTTTGTCATTGTTTACTGTTACGTACATATTGCACATATCAAAGTTCTGTCTGTGATTGCATTTTTGGCCAATACATTGTGTTTCTAGGTATTTCCTTTTACTGTTTTTCATGTCATTGGTAACTCTTCATTGTGCTTATCCCCATATCTTTCCAAAGGTACTTCCTTACCTGTCGGTATTTCACTTCCAGGTCATATGTCAGCAGAATAAGTAGCAACCTGTGTACCCTCAGAGAAGCCCTCAAGAAAGGTTTTGTGAAGAAACTTTGGAAGGATTTGTGATATTTTTTACTACTTCATCTTCATAATAATATATATTATGCAATACCTTACATTTATATTTGACTGCTAAAAGTTAGTTTCATAGTTAAACTATACCTGCATTTAGTTCTAAGATAATACAAAATGTAAACTGCTTTATACTGAAACTAGATTTCTTTATCTCAATACAGTTATTCAAAAATGTTTTGAACAAAGTCTTGGGACTTTTGATAGTGAATGTTGATTTAATATTCTTGAAATAAACTGAGAATCAAGCATGTTCCTTCTGAGAGTATTAAGTGGGACCAAATAAATAGGACCATATAGTTTTGTGTTTCTGGAAATAACTCAGCACTCAATAGCAAGATCCTTAAAACAACATTATGGAAATATTTATAAGCAAGGCATAATCTGACCCTGCCTAGGCAGTAATTTATACTAAGTGAATTTATTTTCATCAGAGTGACATTGTATGGAGACGCTTTATAAATGTGATTTTTTACACTTTTCTCTGGAAAAGTTCTAATATGTTTATATTGGTCTGGCTATATTCATAAAACACAACATCGTACTCAATAACATGAGTAGATAAGTAAATTGCATTAGATTGTAATATCTGCTGTCACAACAACCTTAGAAATAAAAACTCTTGCTCTGATCTGCTTACATGTTGCATAAAAGATAACCTTTTATTTATTACAGACTCAAGGTTCTTCACCCTCAGTCCACTGTAAGGGTTTTGCACTTTAAAAACAGAGTAATCAAATTAATATTTACCAAAATATATCATTGATATTAAATACAACTCCTGTATTAGCTGCTCAGAAAAAGGTAAAGCCAAGTAGGTATAAACCTCATCAGTGTCTATAGGTGATGATATAAGAGGCCCCATGTTATAGTTGTCAAACAATATTATGACTGGAGAAAGGTGGAAAACACATAGTTAAAAATGGGAACAAACTGAAAATCCTGCAGGACACTCAGGTTAAGAAATTTCAATGGTGAAATTCAACAAGAAAAATAACTCTTATTTTCCTGAAAGCTTTCTATCCACCCAGTGAATAATAAACTCATTAATTCCATGTTGTTGATGACTGATGAGTATGCCTATATGAGAGAGTGAATCATGGATATGTCAAAATATGCCACAGGTGTTCTAAGGCCCATGCCATAAACCATTCTCACTAAATCATAAGGATCAGTCATACTTGTAAGCATAGACTCACAAGTAATAAATGCATGCTGGTTGGTATGCAATGACAAAGTGTAATTATGACTATTTTGTAAAGTAAAAAACATGTGATATTCCAAACATTTCCTGAATAAAGCAATGAAACTTTTAAGCCTGCAATTGCATATGCATTTGTGACTCATACTTTTGTGTACAGGTACCACTAATGTTTGTTTTCTACCTTCAGAGATAAAAATCTGTCTGCAAGAAACAATTAATGAGTGTTACTGAAGGATCTACTAAGCTATCATTTACTTTACTAATAAATACTTAGAATGTTGTATACACTCAGAACAGTGCTTTATTGAAATCGTTGTTCTCTTAGAACGATAGGTTTTCTACAGATACTAGAAAATAATCATTGAAGATTTTTGCCATCTGTGTTAGAGATGTAACATATATGCAGTTGTGTACAAGAGGGCCAACATGACATGACATGATCTTTTAATTTGGAAGCTGACATACCTATAGCATTTATTCATATTATCCCTCTAAACAGGATAGCTTACACCCAAAATTAGATTTATTGCTAAAATCATGCTCACAACCGCCAGAGAAAGCTATTTATCCAGCTTCTCATGACAGAAGTGGGTACGTTTTTATCAATCTGAAACTTTTGTCTCTTTTTGGTTGGAAGACATTTTGCGCACACAAACGTGTGTGTGTGTGTGTGTGTGTGTATTCAAGTCAAAATGGGATCTGGTAAATTTCTTAGTACTTCACCTAACTGATTGAGAGACTGAATGATATAGCCTTTTATCCATGGAAAATACACAAATTCAGATGCATGGTGACAGGAAGAGGCATCCAAGTCCCATTTAATTGTGGGATAATTAAAATAACTGATTGGAGTTAAAGCCTCTTCACTAAAAACATTTTATGGAGAAGTTAAAAATTCAGTATTTTGAGCTAAATGTTCAATTACAAATGTCAAGTCAATGGATACTGTTCTGTTTTTACTGATGATGTAAGATGACTAAAGCACCTTTTCCACTTGTTGTTAGCGTTTTACAGTTACAGGTCTGAAAGTTATCAAGGATGAGCATAAATTGTGCCTCAAAACTTCAATAACAATAATAATTTCTAAATGTCCATTATGATTAACTGAAGTTCATTGTATCTGCCTAGACTGTGAGTAGAGGGTAATAGAGTAAAGGCTGCTGAGTGAATGAAGTTCTCTTCATGGATTATTTTCTAAACAAGTCTCCACCAATATTTTAACTATGAGACAAGAAATTGCTTCCCTGAAGACATAAAAATAGTGAAAAAAAGCAGGACCAATATCAATATGTTTCAGTCAATAGTCATTCGGTGTCCTAAATATGCAAGTCAAGTACACACTGCCTTCCTTTCAATACCTATTAGTCATAGTGCTCTAAAGACATTTCCTGACAAAATATTACGTGGTGTACATCTAGTTTAAAGTGAACACCTTGTTCAGCAGTTTTGAGTTTTGTTTGCCAATAGGCTGATCATCTTATTTTACTGCCTTTTTGCTCATTGACTTTACTGCATCAAATTTTTCCATTTGAATAGCACTAAAACCAGTTCAGTTTTATATTTTTGCCTTAGTAAAATGCAGATTCTTTATAAACACCCCGCCCTTAAAAATAATCTTTCTCCCACAACATCTACAGAAGTGGTTAAATGCCAACCACATCTGCATTTCATGCATATAGGCACACCTATTACAGAAGGTTTGAATTTCAGCTACTTTGTACATCTCACTCATCTCATGGCTATATTTCTTATAACTATTATTATTATTTGTTGTATATTTGTATTTTATATTTCAGCTTTACTTTATTTGATTTGACCATCATTTCCGCGGTTATGTCTGCCAAATGTGTTTTTGCAGTTTTACTGTGTACACATTTTCGGATAACAAGGCATTTCTGCTTATCTTAAACATTTTCCTCATTTATTTGTTCTTATAGCACAAACCATTGTGTGCTCATCAGCCTAGCATGTAGCTTGCCAAATTTGGGCACTATTCTTTAGCTCAGTAGCATATGGATCAATATATTCTGTTGAAATTTAGTTTCTAATAAGGAATAAATAATACACCTTATTATTATCTTTCTCCTCTTCCTGAAAGGTAAAACTATTAAATGTCTTCAAGGCTTCTTTCGTGTTATATCTTTTCATGTTCTGTGCATATTCTGCTGAAATTAAGGAACACACTGTATTACCAGATTGTTCCCGATAAAAATAATGCGTTTTTGTTAGTGCTTCTCATAAGCTATGTTATGGAAATGCTAAATAATGACTTTCGGAAGAAAAAGAAATGCATTTCTAACTCCAGATTATATATCTGCAGTACAGATCATTCAATAACATAAAATATTTTTTTCAATGAGTGCTAACCAAAAACAGAGCTTGGACATGTGACCAGCTTATATGAAGTATTTATTATGGCTGCCATTTATGAGAAAGAAGAATCCCACATAATGTTTTAGAGGGCTCTATTATTTAAAGAAATATAGCCATTACATTACAGTTATAGGCCTTTCCCCTTTCAGTTTTATATCACCTGCTCTTCCTCATGTCGCTGTTAATTCTTGAACAGTTTATGGCTGTTCCAGGTATTCTTGCATTGCCACAGTACTTTCACACTTTGCATTTTTTCTTTTCATTTTCTTTTCTTTCTTTTTTCTTTAATTTATTTTCTTCCAGCCACGATCATATTCCTTCTGACCTGTAGAGTTTTGATTAAATAATTTGTCCTTTCTCAAAATATCCTTCTCATCTCTTAGACTCAAAATGGATTGCTAACTATGTAACTAAAACTGAAGCAATGATTAGAGGAAAAATAGTCAGACTTTTGTGCATTTTTGAACATGAATCTCTCTCTACTTTCCTGTGTGATGAGATCATTGTCTTAGATGTGGATGAGCATCTTTTGAAGACTGGCATCCAGGGAACTGCATTAGTCATGCCAACAAATGTTGACCATCCATCTTATCTGAAGGTAAGAGGTGGTCCCATATTTAACATGTTGATACTGGAAGCAGTTTTTCCTACGTCCCATGCAAATTAGAGATCTTACACCTAAAAATACCTCCATCTTCCTATGCCTCCCATTGGATATTGGGGAAAACAAGTCTGATAAACATGGACCACTGCTATCTTCAGGCACTTCAGACGAAGCTGATTGTTCAGGTGAGCAAGCAGGATCTATCAGAGCTCAGATACCTAAACTCTCTGCTGGGACAACCTTTCTCAAGTTGTTTAAAAATCAAGAAGTAGTCCTCCTGCCAAATCTGTAATGGAGGAATATTTAGCCTCTGAAGCGAGTGATCTGAAGTACAAACTGAAAAGCCATTTGGTAAAGAAGCAAGGCATAAAAATGTTAATTCTATGTTGTTTAGCTGTAAAATATAAGTGTAAAAATTATCATGTGTATTAATTTTTGAGACCTGCAAAAGACAGTAAAAGTTTTGCTAAAATCTAAATATTTAAGTGATACTTAGCATGAACAAATCGGCACCTCCAACTTCAAAGGCATGTAAATAACCATTCCAACATTTTTCACAGATTTTGCAAAATATTCTTATAGCTGAAGCTGACAGTTAAGTGATATGGATGGCTACCTAAGAAAAATTCCAGATAATTGGTAATAGAAACATCTGGTAAAGAGATAGCCTACTGGTCGGGAGACAGTTGACTGCCATTATAAAAGTTGACTTTTGTTAGTTCATCTAAAGTCCTGAAAATTGAAAGAGGGATTTAAGCTGTGATTCAAGAAATACACAACTTCAAGAGGACATGAAGTCAGCATCAGACAAATGTTAGAATAAAAGGGTTATAAAAAGTTGGAAGAAAGGCTTCTAAAACATTTGCCAAGTTCTGAAAGCCACTGTGGCCTCAAGCACTAACTGAGACAAGATGTATAGCAGACATTCTTGATTATTTAGATGAGAATGGATAATTCAGAGACAATGTCTGAATGAATAGACAGATGGCATGCCCACTTCTCATACAGGACTTCAAATCTATGCAGATGGTGATCACAAAGCCAAAATCTTTTATTCTCATAAAAGTTACTGCCATTTTGTTGTCTCAAAGACCTTGACAAAACCACATTAGTTCACCCAGTAGGCTTATCTAGCTGATTATAGGCAGGAACTATAACCACCTGATGGGAAATAAGATCTTGACTGCACCTCCATCTGTTAAGTCAGCCTATAAAGTATTAATCATTTTATGAACAAATTACTGAAATCTAATAACCAGAGAAGTCTCACAAATGTTTAGAAAAAGAACTCTAATATGTTCACGGTATAAGTGATTATCCATGAAGCCTCACAAAGACAAGACTTAGGGACTCCATTATGCACTGTGGGAAATATCACATTGTAGAGGAATGATATAAGACTATAAACTGACAACAGTATTGGTAATGGATCCAAGTGACTTGCCACCATTTGGGTCATTCATTTCAAGATCAACAACCATGAAGAGGGCATCTAACTTCTCTGTAAACTGCAAGGTTGAACTGAGAGAAATGAATGATCTTTTTTTGTGTAACAAACTGGAATGGAAAATTACCATCACAAAATGTGCAACAGAAGTCTTGAAATAAGAAAAAAAAAGCAGATGCAAATATTTTGTGATCACATGATAGATACATTTGTTACATGCATTTTCCCTTATTCATTTTTGTGTTTCCTTTTAGATAAATACTAGGTCAACAATTTACTTTGCTGTTCTCCATGACCTCACTTGCTGTTCCTCAGTTACGGCACTTGATATTTATCTATGTCTATGTCTACACAATTCAATAGCACTTTAAGACTATGTCCTTTGCTATCTCAAGTGGAAGTTTCTATTTTTTTTTTTTTAATTTCACTAAATATTTAGGATTTTTATTACAGTGGAAGGAATGCATGTCATTCCTATGATTACCATTCCTAAGTGAGGGAATAGCTGAACTTCTTTAGACTATACTGGCTGTAATGAGCCCAGTGAAATCATCAGGTCATGTGAGTGAATGAAATAATTGCTAAATGTATGGGCAGTTAAAGTATTCCTAGAATTTCAAAAGATATAAAAGACTTTTAAAAGTTGTATTCACTGAAATGTTTTTTTCAAATGTGAATAAAAATCTGATTTGATATAAAAAGTGAGAAGCTTAGTGTAGCGTTTAAACATGATTTAAAAATGATAATGTACAGTAATGCATGATACCTCAAAAACAATTTTATGACTTATTTTATTATGAGGGAAAGAGGAGTTGCAGCAATTTTGGTTTATGTCTTTACATATTAAAGTGTTTTCTGACAGGAAATGTTGTCTTTCTAGAACAGTAGAACAGACAATCTCAGTAATGACCTTATCAAGTCTGGTTACACATTCATGTTATCTGCATCATTAATGTTGTTGTGTCTTTCGGCTTTTAGGGGTTAGGGGTCGCCACAGTGGAACTCCGGTCCGCTAATGATTGGCAGTAGATTTTTTACATGCCGAGTTGCCAGCCCTGATGCACAACCTTCAACAAAGGTATGCCCATTCACGTATGTCTCCACACAGAAGACGCTCTAGCTGAGAATCGAACAGGACAACATCTTACTGTGAGGCGACAATGCTACTGCAGCACCATCACAGCATCATCTTAAAGAGAGGTTACCATAGAAGTAGTTCATGGTAGTAGAATATATACAAAATGGTCCAGAAAAAATATAGGAGAAGTGGAAAATATAGACAAAAGTAAAGTCTATAATACAGAAATGGAAATGGTTGCACCCCATGTGCCTGGCTATGATATGATTAAGGCTGACAGTGTGAATACTATAAGGCAGAATAAAATGAAAAGGTTGAAAAAAGGGCATTGTTCAAATAATATGCACTTACTTAAAAATTGCTGATAACATGCACCACAAAGAGATACTGAAAATACAGAACTATTATGTAGGATCGTGAAATATGAACTGTTTTAAAAGTAGAAACAAGAAAATCAGACACTGTTAAGTGAATAAAATCAAACAAACAAATGTAGCATTCATTTTTGACAGTGACTGTAGTATGTTGGATACTGAGAAACATTTAATAATAAAATGTCATGATATGAAATTAAAAATTACAACAGTGTGAAAAAGGATATGTAAATATTTCCAACAGTACCATGAGCAGTTCAGCTAATAAGAAATAAATTCTGAAGCATGTTCAAATATTTTATAGTTTAAGGTAACTCCATATAAATAACTGAAGGAAGCAATTTTGTGTATATTGTGGTTGCTTAGGAAATCACACTTGTTAAAAATCAAAGACTGAACCAAAAGTTATTGCATAAACTCTTAACTATTCCCCTGACATAGGAATGGGGTTGATACCTGCCATCACTTTAAAACATTGTAAACATTTGTGAAAATTCAAAACAAGACCGTTTTGAGGCAGTCAAATCATATAATTGTGACATCTTTGTCAGTATGAAGACCATTATTAAACAGCACTGGAAGATGGCCAGTTCTACCTATGTCATTTCTTGCTATTAAATAATGGTGACTTTATAAGAGCACTCTGTGAGCATATTATGTCCCAAATATTTGCCTCTGATATTACTTGGAAAAAATTCTTCACAGTCGTTTTTGACTTTCTAGGGAGTATCTACTGCCTAGGTTGGTTTGGATTATGTGGGGTGTCTTAGACACAGGAGAAGACTTCAAAATATGAAAAACAAAAATACTGAATCAAGTCTGTTTTTTACATGCATGCAGTACTGTAAAAGGTTGGGAAACACGTCCTTATTTTCCTACTATCTTTGTACTACTATCTTTGTTAGCTGTTATCTTTGTGCTACTATGTTGAAAAATATATGCAGAAATTATGGGAAACATTTTTGACCTGAAGTAGCAATGCTAAGCCACACATGATTGTTTTTTTCCTAGGGGAATATTAGTAATGACATTAACCAGAGGATATAAAACTAGATTGACTTCTTAACTTATTTACTTGTTAACCAGATAAATTAACTGGTCGTCTTTGACACTTTCCAACCTTGACCTGGACCATAATAGCAAAAGTAAATATAACATACACATGGACAATTTAGTGCAGCCAATCAATCAGCATGCTTTTAGTTGGTGGGTGGACACCCCTACAGACATGGGGTAGCATGCAAACTCCCACACAGACAGTACACTGAACCCAGGAGATATGTGGCATGGCTCTTACTAATAAGTCACTGTGCTCCTTTACCTTACTAGTTCATGCTTTGTCATAAACAAAGTTCTGCTACTGTTTGGACTAACTTTTTCCTGAGTACTTACTAGTCATTGCTTATTGGAATTACTAAATAAAAAGTTAAAAAAGCAATTCCATGCATACAGTCCTTAGAAAACACAGACACCACAATCATGTAGTGTCTAACTCATTTGAATTCTAAAACTGTCTTGCATGCTCTTCAGATAAATCAAGTAAGACTTTAATTTTAACCATGTGTACTAGTGATTAGAAACTAGGTGGATTATTTTAGTAGCAGCATAATCTAAATTACTTGCCTTAAGCATTACTGTACCATGTAGTATAATTTAAATTGCTTGATTAAGCAATTCTGTATAGTCAGGGTGGCATAATGCAGCATTTTTTCCACTTGATGCCAAGTGGAACAAATTAAATTTGTGATGTATTATCAACATAAACTAAATCACTTATTTTAAGTATTATGATAATGTACAGCTTAGCATTTTCTCTACCTGGTGCCAGCTACAGTAATTTAAGCTTCTATTTCATAGTTTGATATACTCTTTGTTATGGTATACTTGACAATCTATACATTTAGCATACAACTCTTCTCTGGTGCCCTATACTCATGCCTAGCTATACCTCTTCCCTTTCTGAAATATTTTTTTGACTTCTAAAACTAGCTAAACCCTACTGTTCTGGACCCTCTAGCATATCTATAATAGTCTATAGTGCACTGAAACCATCCTCAATGGCCTGCACTAACAACAGTCAGGTCAGTGCTGGTTTCTATTCATTTTTGTTTTGTTTTTCCTTTATAGAAGTATCTTATAATATGAAACAGCTCCATCCCATATAGTGCTGTAGCATTGTACCTATAGTACCTACCAAACTGGACCTTAATTCCAAATTTGTTAACATATGCATGGTGCACTCCTGCTCTGAATTCCCACTTAGACACTGATTGTTTCAGAGCAGGACACCTCTGCTGACATGGTTGCCTCTAACTCTGTGCCATGGACAAGATGGAACCATGTGTTGGGTGCACCCTAAGAACAACTGAATGAAGCTGCATAAAGGCAACCTGAATGGAGTGCTTAGTCTTCCAGTCAAATAAAAGTTACCAAACATCCTTTCATCCTGAAATCACACTCAAAAAGTAGAATTGACAAATTAAGCACTTTCCTCATAATTTCTCTGTAAAACATTGGCTGCATATATTGTTGAGAAGGCATACATGGTAAATGTATACAGTTAAATATATGCATAGTCATACATAGGCAAGACACACACACACACACACACACACACACACACACACACACACACACACACACACACACACACACATATTTATATGTGTGTGTTCTGTGGTGTACAAAAATACACTGACATTTCAGCCTGTGCTATTTGAAAAAATACTCACTTCAAGATTCATCCATTCCATATACAATATGCACAGTCACTATAAACAAGCATTTTATTGATTGGTCTTTAAGAACTTATGTGCTATCTTCAAGTCAGTTAAGCTTTGATTGCAACACTGCCATGCTCTAAGGAGCAGCTTGCCATGGATTCATGCTAGGGATAAGATAATTCAGAACAGCTTGCTTACTTTCCAAATGTTTTCCTTGAGTTTCAGTTGCACTCTGAGAAATACTTCTACAATGTGAAAATGGTAGTGCATAGTCTGATTCAGATACTCTTAAGGAACTATTACAGCAGCACCATAAAAATAACAAATATAGAGACTTCTTTAAATGACATTGAAGGGAGACTGAAAGAGGAAGAATTCCAAAAAGAATTTCTGCTTAAACAGAATACATGGCTGCTTAACAAAAAAGATGACTTAGAAAACAGGGAAAGGAGAAACAACATAAAGATCTTTGGTCTGCCTGAAAACACTGAAGGAGAAGACATTATTTAATTCTTAGCAACCTGGATTTCATAATTTTTAGACTTGAAAGACAGACTTTCCTTTGGAACTGAAAGGGCACATAGAGCACTGAGGAAACCTGCTTCTAACTCAACAAATACTCCACCTAGATCCATAGTTATACAATTTCTTTCATTTCTGGATAAGGAACTAATATTAGAATCTGCTTGGAGAAAATCACTTAAAATACAATCAAAGCCTGATAAGGTTTGACAATGATTATTCTTCCAGAATACTAGAACAAAGGAAAAAAGTCTGCCAATAATAAAACTGTTTAAACAAAACAACAGTAAAGCATAGCTGGCCTTTCCAACAAAGGTAAAAATACTTTTTGCCAATGAGATGAAAACCTAGCATAGCATAACTATAATAAATCTATAATTTTTGACTATACCTATCCACAAAGGTGGTAATTCCACAGAACTTTCTAACTACCACCCTATTGCCATATTGTTGCCCCTCTATAAAATATGAGAAAAATGTGCAACAACAAATCTCGGACTATTTGCTTCTATAAAACCTACTCTGCCCCACCTAGCATGGCTTTCGTCCTTTTCACAGCACTGCTACTGCTCTAATCTGTTTTACTCTCTCTATCTCCCTTGCCAGAGGCAATAATAAACATGTCTCCTGTCTCTTCCTAGACCTTTCTAAATTCTTTGACACCACCTGTCATTCATTGTTCCTCTTTAAACTTTCTTACGTCAACCACTCTTCCCCTACTGTCTCCTGGTTCTCTAGCTGTCTATCAAACAGACAACAATCTGTTAAATGGCTCTCCTCTCTATCTCCCTTCCTCACCATCAAGATGGAAGTCCCTCAAGGCTCGATTCTTGGTCCCTTACTGTTCAACATCTTTACTAACTTCCTCCACACTGCCTGTCCTAACTCTAATCTTATTCAATATGCAGATGATTCTACTATCATCTCCACTGCTGATTCCCTCTCTAACTTGCTCTCCCTCACTCAAAACTCCAATACTATTGAAACGTGGATCTCACAAAATCAACTTATTCTTAATCCCAAAAAGACCAAACTCCTTCTATTTCTCCCTAAAACACTCTCATCGCAAACACTCCTTTACTATAACATCTCTTAACAATACTGTCATTAATGTTGAGACTCACACTAAACTACTAGGGTTTATTATTGATGACCAACTTAAATTCAACCTTTATGTCTATCATAGTTTAAAAAAATCCACCAAAAAGTTGGATTACTTTACAGGAAAAAAATGTTTCTTACTAAGTACTCTCATATCTCTCTTGGCTACATCTTTTTTCTCCTTAGTCTTCTCTATAGCTGGCAAATCCTTACTAATTTACAGATCAGCCTTCTAACTAAACCTGAAGCCACCTACAACAAAATTGCCAGGTTGATGCTGATCAGACCTCTTACTCCCATCACTATCAATCTCAAAGCTTTAAATTGGTTGTATTTCTGTAATCAACTGCTTTCTTCACCACCTATCATAATTCACTCTATCCTATATAAGCCTTCCTTCTGCCCTGGCATTTCCTCTCTCATTTTTCTTTACTCCCCAGCTAGATCCCCAACTAGATTCTGCACTAGCTTGGAGTAAGCTTCCTTTGTTCATTCGAAATATACTTCACACACAGGAATTCAAAAAAGCTTTGAATGTTTATCTATCTAACACCTGTAAATGCCAATGTAAAAACAATGGTGATCTTTCTTTACCTAATACTTTCCATTTCATTTTGTATTGGACCTCACCTATCATTTTCTTGTTTACTGCTCTTGTCTCAACCTTCTCTAACTTTTTCTACTCATTGCGCCTGCTTTCTTTGTCTTCATTTATGTTCAGCTTCTATTTACCTTTACTCAGCTTTTTCTACTTCTCCCTTTAATATCCTACCTTTCCTGAACCCTGCATGTTCACTTCTCTATTATCCCTTCCTCTATTGTAACAATCAATTTGTTTACTGTGAATTTTCTTAACTGTTAACAGTAATTTCTGTACTCTGTTATTTCACAGCTTTATTCTTTGTATTCAGATGTATTTTTCTATATATTTCACTATTTTATATTGTTACGTTACTGTTATTTAGTCATTTTATTATTTAGTCATTTTTGATATACCTCTATGTTAAACGTATGCTACCTTTTTTGGAGATTTTCACTCTGGGTCTTCATTGAAGAAGGGCTGTGGCTCAGTCAGACATTCCTGGTTAACAAATGTCAAATACATAAATAAAATAGCAAGGAAGTCATTTTTATTTTATTTTATTAGTCCTCAGCTTTGAAGTGGACGGTAAAAGTCTTGAGAATTGCCCAGGCCACTGCTCTCTGGTATGTGTGAGATGGCATCTGGCATTAGTAAAAGATTACTGTCAGTAGGTGACATTACAATACTTTCACCATTCAAGAGATTATTGATCACTTTAGAGTTGATCAGCAAGTTGTACAGGCCTCATTTGATATATGTCACTCACAAACAGAATCAATAGGAATACAATACTTTTCTTGTGTTTGTAGACACCAAGGTATAGCTCTTGGTATCCTAGCTACCCAGAGCATTTACCATTTAGACACCAGATGGTGACATGTAGGGTATTTCCCAGACCTCCATATCTAAAATACTTAGCAAGCTCCTCAGTATAATGCTTCTGTATATAGGTTCATAGGTAGGTACTAGGCTATCTACCCAAGGGCATTTATAAGCCTAGCCAGAGTGCTTTGGCTTTCGCCGCCCCATTGATTAATTAACTGATCCTCTGTCAAGCAGAGCCAATGAAGTGATCCCAGGGGTGTATTTTCTGTTACCCATCCACTCGTCAGGGTTTCTCTTGAAGTGTATTAGTGAAGGGCTCTGCCTAATGTAGTTTGGAATTTTGTTCCATAGCATGGGGAGTCTCTGTGACAGGAATCTATCCCTCCAGCATGGTCTATTTATTGTTGTGGTGAGGTTTAGCTCACTAGAGTGCGTGGCTCGCAGTGAATTGGATTTCTTTAAGTGGAGCATGTCCATCAATTCTGAGTTGGACATGGCTTTGTAAGTCAGGCAGATATCACCTCTGAGTAAATGATATGCCACTGAGTACAGCCAGAGTTTTTTCAGTCGGGCTGCATAGGACATATGTTTGAGGCCAATAATCCTCTTGGTGAGGTACTTTTGTGGTCTCTCCAGCTGTTGGAAGTGTCTTGTGAGGTACATCCCAAATTGTACTCTATGATGGGTCTGATGAGTGATGAGTAGAGGAGCACTATAACCTCTTTATTTCTAGATGCAAACCCTTTAGTAATTAGATGGGCCACATAGGAGGATTTCCTAACTACTTTGGCAATATGATTGTCAAAGGAGAGATTACTATCTACCTGGGTCCCCAGATTTCTTATTACCTCTTCTGTATTAAGGGGGTTGCCACCTATGTGGTAATTCATGGGTGTTTTGTTTTTCCCAAATGGGATGACTATGCATTTTTTTGGCATTTAGCTTGAGGCCATGACTTTGACACCAGGTGTCTGTCTCAGTAACGCCCTTTTGGAGGATGTCCATGTCAGCCGGAGAGTCAATTATGGCTCCCAGTTTGCAGTCATCGGCAAACTTGGTTAGACTCTTCCTGTGTTTGCCTGTACTTCTGAGAAGTACATGCAAAACAGTAGGGGACCCAGGACCGAGCCTTGTGGGACATCACTTGTGACTGGTTTAGAGTCAGACCTGGAGCCCGCTATTCTCACCTTGTGAGTTCTGTCTGTAAGCCAGTTGGCAACCCATCTCATGACGTAGGGGTTTATGTTCAGGCTATTGAGTTTTTCTGTAATACCCGAGTGGGGAATGGTGTTGAAAACCTTGGCGAGGTTAAGATAGGCTGTGTGAACAACCTTTCCCTCATCTATGGCCTTGGTGACTGTCTCAAAGAAGTCAACCAAGTTTAGTAGGCATGGTCTGCCCTTAACAAAACCAAACTGGTTGGGTCAAGTGTTTGGAGGTTCCCAATTTCTTTGTTAATGTGTTCCATGATGATGCACTCCATAGCCTTGCAGACCAGGCTAGTCAGGCTTATGGGGTGATAGTTAGCAGGGTCAGCTGTGGCCCCTCCTTTGTGGAGTGGAATAACCATTGCTGTACACCATTCTATGTGCACGTAGCCTGTGATGAGGCTGAGGTTGAACAGCGTGTTTAGGTAGTTTATGGTTTCCTAATACACCACAGGAATGATCTACCATTGTGCCTGCCTTCTGTGACATCACCTGGCTCCCTGAAGTGCTGGGTATTATAGATTGCACATATGTAGCAATAAAAGCCCCACCTGACTCACAGCCGCAAAGGATTTTAGACAGGAGGGTTTACCATTCTGTAAACTACCACACACTGAGTGTGTGGGACATGCATGTTATGTGTGAGACCATATCCAATGTATCAACACAGCACATTTGTAGTTCCCATGAAATATATATATATATATATATATATATATATATATATATATATATATATATATATATATACAAACCACAAAAACTCGAAGACCGAATGTGGAAAAAGGACCCCCCGCCTAGGTTAATAGTAAAATAATTGCTTTATTTGACAAAAGTTAAACACTTTCATCTCACACTTCTGAGACTTCATCAGTAGGTCCTTTTTCCATGTTCGGTTTCCGAGGCTGTGTGGTTCATTCTTAATTGTGAACTTGGTTACAGCAGCTTTGTGATTATGTTTATATATATATATATATATATATATATATATATATATATATATATATATATATATATATATATATATATATATATATATATATATATATATATATATATATATATATATATATATATATATATGGGTCTACTTCTTTTGACCTAACTTTCATTTGCCCGGCACTCATTTTCCCGACCCCATTTGACTGAAAGTTCATTTGCCCGACACTTCATTTGACTGACAAGTATTATCAGCAAGAAAATGGAATATGCCCCCATCCCCACTGTAGTGCGACCCTGGAGTTAGAATATATAGTTAGGGGGGGGTGTGGGGGGCACAGCCCCCCCACTTCATTTCATATGATATTGTTAACTTTTGATGTAATATTGCTTAGTAAAAGAAAAGTGAGTGGGGGCTTCACCCCACCACGTTGGGGGCTGTGCCCCACACACCTACCTATATATTCTAACTCCAGGGTCGCACTACAGTGGGGAAGGGGGCATATTCCATTTTCTTGCTAATAATAATACTTATCTTCGCCTCCCATACCCCCTGTTGTGGGGGGCTGTGCCACCCACACACCCCCTACCTATATATTCTAACTCCAGGGTCGCACTACAGTGGGGAAGGGGGCATATTCCATTTTCTTGCTAATAATAATACTTATCTTCGCCTCCCACACCCCCTGTTGTGGAGGGCTGTGCCCCCCACACACCCCCTACCTATATATTCTAACTCCAGGGTTGCACTACAGTGGGGAAGGGGGCATATTCCATTTTCTTGCTAATAATACTTGTCGGGCAAATGAAGTGTCGGGTAAATGAAATTTCAGTGATTTGGTCTCAGGCAAATGGGAGCTAGGTCAAAAGAAGTAGACCCATAAATATATATATATATATATATATATATATATATATATATATATATATATATATATATATATATATTATATATATATATATGGTCAACCCCATATGAGCGAAGTTTTCAAACATCAAACGTAAAATGTGAACAAAGTAAAACAAAAAAATGACCTTAATGCTCTATGCAGTGGGGATTGCCCACCTGCACCCCCATACCCCCCGCTACTTAAATATGCCAACTCTGAGATCGCACTACATTGAAGTGAAGGGAAGAATTTCCTACAGCGATCTCCGTTGAAACGTTCGATGTTTGAAAACTTTGCTTATATGATGTCGATCATATGAAATTCTAAGTTTTCAGACTTTGAACATTTAATATAGACCCTATATATATATATATATATATATATATATACATATATATATGGGTTTTTATATATATATATATATATATATATATATATATATATATATATATATATATATATATATATATGGGTCTACTTTGGAAGACCAAAATGCCACAACACCAACTTTCACAAT
Organism: Protopterus annectens; assembly: GCF_019279795.1. NCBI lineage: Eukaryota > Metazoa > Chordata > Ceratodontiformes > Protopteridae > Protopterus > Protopterus annectens. Next base: position 983,227,744 of record NC_056727.1, read on the forward strand.
CCTGTGATGAGAAGGCCAACATCAGAAAACCAGGATCCCAGAATACCAACTGCAAACTCTAGGTAATTAACCACTTGTCCAAAAAAATATAAAATTAAACCTGAAGCAAATGAAACCCACTGATGTGTAGGGCTTTACCCCCCACCCTAACTAAATATACCAACTTCGAGGTCACACTACTGCAGGGGTAAGGGGCAATGTTCAACATGGTGGCCAAGTGGTTACTTATCTGGAGTTTGCAGTCAGTGTTTTGAGACATCAGTTTTCTGATGTTGTTGGCCTTCTTGTCTAGGGATTGTGAAAGTCAGTGTTGTGGTATTTCAGTCTTCCGAAGTAGACCCATACATATATATGTGTGTGTGTGTATGGCAGACATCTCAGTTCCCATGAGTCATACAGCAGACATCTCAGCAATATCACCACTTTTTGCATGGGGGAAATTACATAGGATGATCTTATTAGTAAGTGCAGGTGCTGTGGCTAACATTAAGATAAACATCTTTATTTTTGATATGTGGAAAAGTATTAACTCCCCCCCTTCAAATTATTGTATTCTGTTGCAGGTGATACTGTACACCACTGTAGCCCTGGCTTACGATATTCTTACAGAACCCACACAGCATAGCTAAAGAAATGTATAATACTGTAGACATACACGCATACAAAGGTATGTATTCAGACTGCTTAAATCCTGTTTCTGCTGCTTGAGCATGACTGAGTAATCACAACAGTATGACCCTACAAAACATATAGGATTTCCTTGGCATGTAGCGCAATCTGTAATATGTAGGAGATAAGACAGGCTGTGCACGGTCAGGTTACTAGCATGATCAGACCACATTTGCACAAGAGCAGCAAGGAGGATATATGAACAGTATTGTCTGACAAGATTGCGGTGGAACAGCAGCAACCATAAACTGCACCTCTTAGGGTGGAATTCAGTACTAGGTGACCTATGCTGCTGCCTAGGGCATGGTACTGGCTGTGGGGAGGTGAAAAATCATATAAAAATCCATTTTGTAAAAAAACAAACATTCGTTTTCTTCGTATTTCCCAATCTAATCCACCCCACCTCCTTTAAATCACTATTCAATATCTTTTCTTAGCTAATTAAAGTTTCCACCTCCCTGACTCCAACAACTAATTACTTACCTGAAATTTGAAGCCTTAACCCAATGAATTTTGGCAACGGCTTCTTCCATTTGAGTTAGGGTAGGAGGCATTTTCCATTTTTTTTAACATAAGCCTCTATTTTCAATGTTGATCTTTTCTTTTAACATTTTGGACCATTTGTGCTTGCTTACTTCAGAGCTGCAAGTAACACATTTCTCTCTTCTTGTCCCTTCTACCCTATCCCCACTCCACTGGTCTATGTGATCTGTAACCCTCCCAGGCCCACTTAGCAATGGCAAGGCTCAGTTAGTCAGGCAGCAGGTTTATAATTGATTGGTACTTTATGTCCCTCATTTGATACTGCCTTGACTTGAGGAAAACAGTAGTAAGATGCATATACTGACTAGTACTGCTGCTTGCTGCCCAAGGGCCCAAACAATTCCATGTAGACAGGAAAGTATGAACTATGGGCTGGCTGCCCTAAAAATACTTTACAAGGTAAGTGAGCTCTCTGATGATCCTGTTTGCAAGTTTTATTTGAAGGGAAAAGAAAACAAATCTGTCTGTCAAGTCTTAATCAACACAGATGATGGCATCTGACAATACAGCTTGTAGACTTAGTAACTTCTACAAATTTCTGCAACTATTTTTTTTATTATTTTCTTTAGCAGCAGTTGACAGTATAGTCAGGGTTAGTAGTCTATTTTGGAAGTATTTCTGCCTCCATCAGGATTTGAGAGTTACTTTCAAATTCTTGCAGCAGCTTCACCTTCATTTCATGCCCAACCTGGGCCAGCACTGGCATTAGTGTGTGTGTAGTAATAAGTAATTTAAGAGGGAATTCCATGTCTATCTGAGCTGGGAATTGCTGATGGAAAGTGTATTGTGTGCCTGCCTGATTGGCCTGTGAGCATACCTAGTTTAAAACTTGCTTTTTTACTTGTACATAAGCCTTGCATTTATCTGATGCTGCTCTTTGTACAGTACCGGTTAGTGGTGCCCTGTATATACACAATCAATAGAAGTTGTACTTTCCCTGTAGAAACTACCTCTCAAATTTTCCACAGTCCTGTACTCAAGGAGCAACTAGTTTGCACACTGAGCAGCATTTCCACATTTAGTTAGCTCTAGATTAAATTATTACGGCACTCAGAACTATTGCTGCTCAAATATCAACTGGTATGCAGGCTGGGCAGCATCGATGGCTAGATTAACTGTTGGTTACACTAAGTAAGTACCTATCCCTCACCTGATTGCAGCCACCCTCCATTCTTTTCCCTTGTAAAGGACATATTATGGGCCTGCAACCATGGATAGGCTCTATCATGTTATCTATGTATCAAGCTTGGTGAACATGAGTATCTTGAGGTAATGTAGCAATTGCATTATGTGCACTGACAACAGTGTTGCCAGATTTCTAAAGGGACAGGTAGGGACCATGGGACCAAAGAAAAGGGTCCTTCACACTAAATCTAACTGAAGACAAAACAAAAAAAAAAAAGAAAGAAAGGTCTTTCATGCGGAACATCAGGCAGTTCCGCATCTCGCATCCACTTGTGATTTTTGATTGGCTCGTATGCTGGTATACGAGCCAATCAAAAAATTGCACAGGCAGTGCTGGACTCGGGATTGGGCTGCTGATCTCGGGACTGTCCCGCTCAAATAGGGACTTCTGGCAACCCTGACTGACAACCACTTAATTCTGAGGTGTAGCTACACAATGTCACTGGAGGTAAGACTCTGACATACAGATACAAAAAACAAATGGGTTGTCAGCAATATACAGACACACGCACATGCGCGTGCACACACACACACACACACACACACACACACACACACACACACACACACACACACACACACACACACACACACACACACAACTCACGAGCAGAGGTGCTCACATGTAACTTACCTCAACCTCAAAGACCTGTCAGACACAATCCTCAGAAACTCTGTATGCACTCATACAAGAAGGCTCCCACCACAACACATAAAACCACATCTCATTGTTTTACAACTATCAAGCCCATAAGGTGTAACACCACAGAACCAGATTTTTGGTCACAGGAGACTCCATTGGTCATAGGAGACTCCATTGTGAAACACCGTGATGTGCCACTCACCAGGCTGGATAAGGATAAGTTTACAGTTAGTTGCATGTCAGGTGCCAGGATTCTACAAATCACTCAAGCACTCAGGTCACTAGACCTCAAGTACCAGTATGACTTGGTCATAGTCGATGTGGGTGTAAATGACCTGAGACTTACCTCCCTGCAGTATATAAAAAGAGACATGACTGAGCTCTCAGAATATGTGTCACAGGCAGATATGAGTCTAGCATTGTGCAGCATTCTACTGTCTCTAAGGATGGTGCCACAACACCAACAGAAAATGATTAACTTTAGTAATTGGCTTAGCAACTGTGTCATTCCAAAGGGGTCCAATATTTGTCAGCCTGGGAGAACATGATTAACAGGCTATGTTGCTTTACCATGGATGTTCTTCACCTGTCACCACTAGGCTTTCAGATATTGGCCAAAACATTATTTAAACCTATAGCCTTTTTTAGGCATTGCCAAAAGATACACCTTCCAGCATAGCAAAATGTACTCAGGATAATTTAGGAGTCTCAACAAGAAACTGCACTCCCTGGAAGCACTCCTCACTCTGGAGAATGCTGACATCTGTACAGTTTCTGAAACATGTTTCAAAGCCACGGAAAGCATCCCAGCAGTGTACCTCTATAATGCTTTCCACACATTCTGATGACCCACTGCACATGAAAGGCCAAAAGGTGGAGGTGTATCTATCTACATAAATAAGCACCCCTCAAGAATGGTCAAACAATATGACATGTTTGAGCCACTCCATGTCCATCTAACCATAGGACAAATCTAGTACTATATCCTTCTTAGCTACATGTCCCCAAAACATCATCCAAGAAACCCATACATCATACCTGAATTTACTAGAATCACTTACCATCCAGCCCAATACCATACTTATGGGTGATTTCAACTACCCCTCCATTAACTGGGAAGCATACACGGCCACTAACATACAGGCTAAACGATTTCTAGACTTTGTCAATGTAAATGCCCTGGAGCAACTAGTCTGCACTCCCATTAAATGTACAGATATCCTAGACCTGGCACTCACACATATGAGAGAGCATTGCACCCCCAAGTGTAATGTTTTCAGTGGTTAGATCAGATCACAAAGTGGTCTTCCTTGAAATAAATATAAAACTAGAACCCCCACCAAACCCCAAAACCTTTAAGAACTTTTCTAAGGCAAACTTCCTCCTATTATGCCATGGCGTAGCTAGTTTCCAAACTCCCCCAAACTTAAAAACACAGAAGCCTATGTTGAGGTATACACAAAGCCCTATATGACCATATAAACAACTGCATAGAAAGGTCAGTACCAGATCAAAATAAGCCTAGCACAAACCACAAAAACAGACCGCCCTGGTGGACCCCTGGTATAAATATGTTGTGCAACAAAAAAAAAGAAAATCCTGTCTAGAAGTAAGACAGAATGTGAACAGCAGAGCAAAAAAATCCCTCATTAGTCGAAACTAGCAAATCAAGGGACTGGTGAAGTCTTCAAATGCAAATTTTTAGGCAAAAGTAGCCTCCCAAGCTAAAGATAACCATAAGGCATTTTCAGTTATGTCTGCATTCTTAAGGGCAACACTCAACAATATGCACCTATACTCTGCTGGCCAATAAATTTAGAGCAAAGTTCACCTCCCCATCATCTCTTGTTAGCCCGCATGAAATACCCCCCACCATTCCTTTGCCAGTTATCACCAAAGAACAGTTCACCACTGCACTCAGTAAAGCTAAAAATGTGGCTTTGATGAGTGTTGATAATATCCCAGGATGCCTATCAAGCCCACTAGGGTCTGTATTTAACCACAGCCTTTAAACTGACTTAGTCCCTGCTAAGTTTAAGACAACAACAGTCTTAAAGACCAATAAGTCTGACTGGTATTATATGCAAGGCCATGGAAAGAATAATTATGGGCCTGATAAATAATAACATACGAAAACTTCAAATAGTGGATCTAACCCAGTTTGGCTTTGTTAAGGACAGAACATGCCTGCTAAATTTAGTAGATTTATTTGAGAAAGTCACTAGGGTCATGGATGAAGGTAAACAGAGCATGCTGCCTACTTAACCTGGCTAAGGCATTTGACACAATTCCCCACTCTGGTATTATAGATAAACTCACAAAACTGGGCATAAATCCATCCATTAACAGATGGATAGCCAAATAGCTAATGGATAGGGCATATATTGTTAGAGAAGTTGAACCCAGATCCAGCAAGAGGCTAATTACTAGTGGTGTGCCACAGAGCTCAGTGCTGGGACCTCTTCTGTTTGGAATATACTTTGCTGAAGGTCTTTGGCTGGCTGAGTTTGCTGACAACTGCAAGTTGGGGGCAATTATTGAATCCCCCATTGATGTAGTTATCCTTCAGAAAGGTCAGAGTCAGACAAATGATTGGTTTCAGTGCCATGCCCTGAAACTAATTGCAAAAAAAAGCATTTTCATACCCTTTGAGAAGTCAAATACCTCTGCAAATTACAACATTAATAGCATACCCATAAGAGTGGACTCAAAGATGAGAGATCTAGGTACACAGATAGTAGCCTGAACTTTGACCACCGATGGTGAGTGTGGCACAGCTTATAAGTAAAAGCATATTATCCAGATCCAAGGAATTGATAATCCCACTGTACTCAGCTCTCATTAGACCAATAATAGAGTACAATGCAGCTTTTGGCATGGCATGTACTTGACCAATCACTTGCAACAGCTCTAGTGTCCTCAGAGATTCCTTACAAAAAATACAGGATGTAAACAACATATCCTATGTGGAAAGACTAAAAGCCCTATCCCTTTATTCTGTTTCCTACTGACTATTAAGGGGCAGTCTATACCTAACCTGCAAGACACTCTTAAATCTAGCCCTGATGGATTGTTTACAAGACAATTTGAATGCCTATAGAGGTTCCTCACTAAAAGAATACAGGACGTAAGTAAAATGTCCTATGCAGACTGCCTCGAGGCCCCATCCCTGTGTTCTGTCTCCTACAGGCTTTTGAGGGGAGATCTATGCCTGGCATACAGGGCATTGTCGGACTTGACTCTGAACCTCCTGCATATCCACAAAACAAACAGCACCAGAATTACCTGTTCTAAAGACCTAAACCTTGCCTGTGATATAAATAGGGCCTGCTAGAGAGATAGGTATGTACCACAAAGACTACCCCTTCTATGGAACAGGCTCCCCATCCATGTGAAGCAGAGTTCCTCCCTAACCCAATTCAAGTGCATCTTGGATAACTGGATGGGAAACCAGAAATTCATCCCTGGTTTGACATCCATGTCTCTAACTGACACAGGTAACCTTTAAATGGTTCATCTCCAGGCCCATGCTTACACTTATCAAGGGTATCAGAACTTGTCAGAGATTTAGGATGCATGGCTAGCTTAAAAAGGCCCTTGTGGTCATTAGTCTAGTAAGCACCTATGAACCTATTAACCTGTAAGAATATCTCTTTTTAGTAATGTCAGATGTAATCATTGAAGGGCTGCTATTTCAGTTCAGAGCCTAACTCTTAGATTTTAGCTTGTTTATTTTTTTTATTTTTTTTAGGTTTATTTGTCTTATTAATTAGCTTTTACTCTAATTACTTATATTCTGGAGAGCCAGATAGTGGATTTTAGGAGTAGAAATGTTGTGTTGTGCTGATATTTGTGCACACTTTGTGACAACTTACCTGACAAACTTTTTCTTTAGCAGTTCACTTTGGGGAAGATAACATCTTATGTATTTGTGTGGAGTCTTTTATCAGATGTCAGGAGTCATAACACAGATTTCTTCTCTCCTAAAAAAAAAAAAAAAAAAACCTTACTCCATCATACAGGATTGTTTTTCCTAGTCTACCTAATAGACCCTGTTGCAAAAGGCTTTCCTTCCTCAGCAGGTCAACTTTTATCTGGAAATCTTCCTGAACTTTTCTCATCAGTCTCATAATACTTTCAGAGAATTTCTCAGGATACTAGGCCTCATTGCTTCTATGATTTTCATGATTCTCTTTGCCAGACTGCATATGAGAAAGATTCAGTGTTACCTCAAGAACATATGGACCCAACATTTTTACCATTTGGAGTTTCAGATTCCAATCTTGGGTTTTATAATGCCAGAAGTGCATTGAAGGAGAAGTCAGATGTTGCATAATTGAGGTCTCCCTTTTTCTCCACCCACCCTAGCACAATTTATATTGACTGATTCCTCAGATTTTATCAGGGGAGCAGTGTCAAAGGGGGAAAAAGTACAAGGACCATGGAACAGTTCAGACAGACCAAAGCACATAAATATTAAAGAAACATTGGCTGTGATTCATGCCATAAAGTCTGCACATCATCTCTGGGACCCAGGCCCTCTACAGATAATTACAGACATTACTACATTGTTGTGGTGCATAAACAGAGGAGACCAGGTTGTACCCACTGTGCACATGTTAATGACAGCTTTGGAGTTAGACCTTCAACATTGTCTTACATATCATTAGAGCAAAATACAGTGGCAGACAAGCTGAGCAGGTAATGGGCAGACCCTCAGGTGTGGAAGCTTCTTGAAGAGTTCTTCCAGGAACTAATTCTGATATAGGGAATGCCTCTGTTAGATCTGTTTACCTCCTTTCAAAACAGACAGATAAGCAAATTTTGTTCCACAACTTGTTGCAGGCAGGCCTGGAGAACAGATGCTCTATCGTTCCCATAAATAGGGATGTTCCTATATGAATTTCCTCCTTTCCAATAATTTCCAGGGTAGTTCTGAAGATTCAGAAAGACTCTCAAAAAATCATTGTGTTGACTTCCTTCTGGCCTAGGCAAAACTGACTTTCTGTTCAGATGGGATTGGCCAGGGGCCACAAGTTTCCAAACAGACTGAGATCTACTCACACAAGACAGGGGAAGTTTGAGATACTCCAACCTCAAACAACTTTGACTGAATGCCTGGATAATTCAATTTTAATATTATTAGGCACATTTTTCATGAGGACTTGCAGCAGGTACTGAAGGAGTCAAGAAAGCCTGCTAATAGAAAATCCTGTATTGAAAAGTGAAATAAATTCTGTAGTTGGTGAGTAGCCAATAACCAGGGGCCTAGCAGGGACTTTGTACCACTGGTGCTCAAATATTTGTGTGAGTTACTATCCTCTGGTCACTCATATTCCTCTATAAAGGTATATCTTGCTGCCGTTTCAGCATTTCTGCCAATGGGCTCCCTCTCTTTCCTCACTGTTTATAGTGAAACACTTTCTGAAAGGGGTTTTACAAGTGAGACCGCCTCGTACATAGGTTCATCCTCCCTTTTAGAATCGCAGTTTTGTGCTGGAAAAATTGACTATGGCACTGTTTCAATGTGCTCATCTGGTTAATGTGATTGCTCTGACATCTGCAAAAGAGTGCTTGAGATGTAGGATTTCATGGTGAGAGAACCCAATCTGGTATTCCATAGGAATAGGGTAATTCTGTGCACAACCCCCTCATCCATGCCCATTGTTGTTTCAGAGTTCACATTGAATCAAGTCATCAATCACACTATTTTCTGTCCAGATCTTAAAACAATGGGGGAAAGATTCTTCATGCTCTGGATGTGCACAGGCAACTCGGATATTATCTTGACACAACTAAGTCCTTCAGGAAAACTAAACAGCTATTTATTTCCGATTCTGAGACTAAGAAAGAAAAATGTGTTTCTGAACAGACTGTTTCTAGGTTGTTGTCCTCTGCTATTATGTTTTGTTACTTATGCCATGGAAAAACTAAGCAGTGTTAAAGCACATTCCACTAAGCCTTAACTTCTAGAATGGTATACTGGAAAGGGGACTCTAGAAGCATTTTACTCTTGTAAAGCATTGCAAACTGAATTTCATTTTCAGGTCCAGAGCAGGTTTTGCTAGGACCACTCTCCAGGGGCTCCTGGACCCTTAACTTTCCTCATCCTAGGTTGGATAAGCTATGGTACACTACTCATAAGCTACTGTAGCAGTAGGACTGATGAACGTTGCACAGTTGTGTAAATTACACTTACCTATAATGACATTTTGAATTCTTCACTGTTGAAGTACATGTACTTACCCACCATTCCCCATTTGCTGTATATAGTCATAGAGTGGGATTAAGTTCAGGATGAATTATTCTTTTTTTCTGGTTAGGGGCAAGAAAGTCCTAAAGATTTTTAGCCACTCTGGATGCTTAGTAGGCTTAGCCCAAAACCAGCCATTGTGACAGTGCTGGTGGAAGTGAAAGCTTTTGAAAGCTGGCCGGTGGCTGCATCCTTTGCAAGATACACCCCACAGGCTACTACAGCACTGAATAATTTGAGCAGTTACTGTTATGGGTAAGTGTGACTTACACAACTGTGCTTTTCATATCTGGCCAGAGAATTTTGTTGATCTTTGTTGTATTAAACTGTCTCAAAAAAAGTGAGGCTTACTGTTGCTTATGCTAAATCTTTTTGCATTGTTAGTTTTTTGGTTTTGATGGCAAATATCTCTCATTGTTTTTGCTGCAAAACTTGAAATAAAAACTTTTAAAGTCAAATCTTTGTGATCATTGTAAAATTAAAGATGACTGAAAAGTGATTTATTATAATTGGAGAGAGCCATGTGGTGGGATATTGGTATAGTTGGAGGCAAGGGAGGCCCCAGCCTGTTGTCTGTCTAGGGCCTAGTTTGACCATGATTTGGTTGTGGCACCACTACCACCCCTTACACATCAAGAGGCACAATATACAGCAGTGCAGAAGAAGTAGTAACATCTAGTTCAGACTTATGGACCCTGGTGTGCAGACGATAGCAGTGTGGTATCACACAAAATAAACATGATGCATGCAGAGTTAATATCAGGCTATACTGGTCAGTGCATGGTTGTGCCACCCTATATGTCAGACATTGCCATATTAACCACACAGGAGGGACAGTTATGTAGGTCACAGTCACCATCATGTTTACAACTGACTATAAATACAGCAAAACATGGCTGACTCCATACACTTGCTGGAGGAGCAGGAGACACAGTCTCAATGTGATTGGGTACTTAGTGTCACAGACAATTTTCTCCTGTTATGTGGCAGGAATGTTTCCATATGACTGTGGCCTGAGGTACTGATGGGAGTCATGATGTGCCAGGTGCTCAGTATTGTAGACAGTATCTTTTTGTAATAGGATGGGGGTGCCATTGCATGACCATGACCTGTGACCACTATACTAGAACTTGGGATATCTCTGCCAGGGAAGATGCGTGGTCTGAAGCACTGTGGCATAGAAAGAGTCAGCTCATGAGATGTCCTGCCACTAAGGTTGAATGTTGTATCCACCCATGACAATGGGTGACAGAACACTCTACATATCAAGACACAGGTGAGGACTCTAACCCACAATGGCCCATCATATAACTATTCCTGACACATACATACTCTAAACCAATGACGAATATATAACATTATAGGTGTGGACAATGATGATAGCACTCATGATTCCCCTTATGGAGATGGAGAGAGAGAAACATTGTGTGGCATTGTAGACATCATAACTCCTCTCAAGTGACACACTGTAAAAAAATCATATTAATGCTGGTCTGTATTGCTGCATATTGTGCCTGCATAATACTGTATCTCATCTGTTAAATGATCCTTAGTATTGTGAGCATGTCAGAGGCCAGTTGTGGCAAGGGAGTATAGATCACCCATGTGAGGATACAAAAATGGTGGGTACAACCCCTCAGATGAAGTATGATCATCTGATATCACAGCTACAAGGGGGGCATAACTAGTGGTCTGAGCTACAGGATCCCCACCTTTAATGGGATGATGTTCAGTCACATGGTACATCCTCAGGTTTGTCTATGTGTGAGGCCTCACCATCAGCCTGTACTGTGGAAGCATGCCCATCCTGGATGGAGACAATCAGTGATTCTGGGTCATCAGATTGTGACTCAGGTACCTGTGTTTTGTTATTATTGTCAGCCCCAACATGAATGCCAACATTAACCTATTGTTCAGGTAGCTTCCTCTGTGATTACTCAACAAAAGACACGTCAGAGTGAGCATGAGTACTTATTTTGTCACATGCATACTAAGGGTATCAGTAAAAGATGCACTGTATAATTGTAACTTATCTCTGTTGCCATCCTGACATGGCTGAATTGATGTTCTTCTAACACTCATAGGCAACATATATGTTATGGTCAGCCTACAATCTGTATTTACATTATGGTGCAGTAATCTACTGGACATTGTACTAGCCCAGTGTATCCCCCTCCCCAGAGATGTATGGGGAGTGGGTGCATCTTCAGAACAGCATCTACTCCTTCAGAGATGTTCCCAGAACAATTGCCCCTGCATGGATTTCAAAAACTCTTATTGCTCTGTCAGCATGTTATGACTGGATGCCTCCCAAATGTGACCAACCTCTCAGATGCTATGGAATGTGCCTTTGCCTTGGTATGGCATAGCATGCTACATAACACAATGCTGTAATATGTGACTGAAACTATCCATAGCACTTATGTCCTGGACCAGTCTCTGCCTCAACTGGCCTCATAAAGGCTGGTTAGCCAAACCATTCTCTAACAGGCACTGTCCACATGTCCAAAATGCTTATAGCAAGGTACCATTTTCTGCTGGGCTGAAATTCTGTAGCCTATGCTTCCCATCTCATCTTCCAGATATGCAAGCATCTGTGAGCATGTTACACAGAGCTATAGCCAGTATACTACAGGAACTGATATGACAGCAGTGACAGATGAGGAGTAACTTAGCTCTACTATACTATCATCACAGGGACAACTAATGGGCTATGACATACCAAAGCTGTAATAACAGATATGGAAGTACATACAGCTCATGTCACACATTGATACATATGTACCCCTGCCTCCAGGGCTGTCCAGTTAGTTAGGATGAACAGGTATGTGTAAGGGTACATGAGCCATCTATGCTGCCAACATGAGGGAGCATATTGAGAAATATTACCACAGTAAGTGGGGAGGGGATAACTATGCATAGGCATGAAACTGCTGTGTGTACCACCAAAGGCAAACATATAAATTAGACATGTTATCCCTTCACTATAATAGTGACATGAATTTACATGGACAGGTTGCCCTGATATTGTGGGCAACCTTTATACCAGTGTGATCTGAAACCATGAAATCCATGAAGTACACATCTTCATATTACTTGTATTTTCTAATCTGTATTCCAGTTCAAGGTTTTACTTGCTTAAGAGGAAAGACAAAAACAGGTTACCACTCATGTTCAGAGTACTGTGTACCTCCTCAGAGCTGCCTATAGGTTCATAGGTTCATACTAGGCTATCTGCCCTAGGGCATTTATAAGCCTAGCCAGAGTGTATTTGGCTTTCGCCACCCATTTTAAATTAATTTTGCTATGCCCTTTTTCGAGGTTAGTATACTGTGCTTCTGTCTAACAGTGACACAGAAGTGATACCGATCTCCCATCCACTCATCAAGATTCCTCTTGAAGAGAGTCAATGAGGACTCTGCCTAACCTGGACTGGGATTTTATTCCAGAGTGAAGTTATGAATCTGTCCCTCCAGCATGTCCTATTTATTTCAGTGCTGAGGTTCAAGTCTCTTCTATGGGATTTGGATTTTCTGAGGTGCAGCATGTCCATTAATTCCCTCTGAGCAGGCAGTATGCCACTGCATATGGCATCTGTTTGAGCCCTTTGATCCTCTTGGTGAGGTACTTTTGGGGTCTTTCCAGTTGCTGCAGGTCTCTAATTATGGGCCTGATGAGGGATGAGTAATATATATATATATATGTCCAGAAAGTGCTGATATATCTCCTAGTACTGCTGCCCAGGCATTTTAATACAGCTTCCATGCTCTGCTTTATGAATCATGTTGTAAGCATGACTTGTGGTCTATCATTCTGTTCCTCATGAAAGTGACACCATTTTCAGAGAAGTTTCAGGACAATGTCATATTCTGCTATTGCTCATCAGAGATCAACTGTATGGTGAGCAAAGGGCAGCAAGTGTATGTTTACCCACCATCACAGCCATTATACAGTGAATTTACTGTGCCCCCATGATGGTGCCTTCAAGAAAGATTGTTAGTATGATGTACTTTTGGAACTACCCTCAGCCAAGCGCATTACCAGGATGGGGGAGCAGTGAAGACATTGATCTTATTACCTGCAGTGTGGGTACCTTGATGATCTCCATGCACAGGAAGTGGAGGTTAGGGAACATCATCATCAATGATAGATCAAGTGAATAGTATTTTTTTCTCCTTGTTGCCTTGTTATATCCTTGCGACTGTTGTTGCTATTGCCAAGTTTTTGTGAAAGCCAGCTTATGAAATATATAGCTGCTACTGACACAGTCAGTGATCAAAAGGGTTATTTGACAGTATATAATCTGCAGCAGCATTGAGCTTAAATATAATATTCTTACATTAAATAATTTTTTTAAACAAACAAAAACAATAATGTTTTTGCCATAGTATGTACCATATTCACATTATGTCTCAACTGTGTCCATAGATATTTTCATTTGAATATGTTATTTTGCTTCTGCTGTATGCAAAACCTGCAACAATTTATTTCAATGTTTACAACTTTTTGCAAAATCATTCTGTACTGTACACAGCCTACAGTGTGATTAATGACTCTGCAATATACTTTTGCATGCCACATCGCTTGCTCTTACTGCTTGTTTCTCAATAATCACAATATTTAATGCATTGCATCATCACTGATATTTTTTATTTCTTTTCTTCTGTTCATTTTGATGTTTATTTTGCCATTATTTTCACTCACATCTTTTATTTTCCACACTTCTAGTTCAGTAGTTGTGCTTCTAAGATGAAGAAAGCAAAGAGGAAGAAGTCCTTTTTTTCTCTTCAAGTGCAGAGCTGAGGGGGTCAGTGATCTGGCTAGATCGTCACTCTAAAAGAGTATGGAACGTTTTGTTTTTTAGCTCTTCAATTGAAGAACTGAGGGGGGTGAGGGGCCTAGGTGGTGAATGTATCTTGGAGCAAGGCACTAGACTAGGGGAGTGGAGCTTTTTTTTTTTGCTAAAGAGCTGGGGGCGGGGGTCACCAAATCAGGTACAAGCACTAGATGAGCCAGCTTACAACTTTATTAATGTTACTTTTGTCCTTTTTCCTTAGACTACTGTATCTGGTTTTCTTGTATCAATTTTCTTAATTGTTGGTATTGGGGTAGTCCATGAGAGACAAACTTCATCCTTCTGAATAACCTCCAAACCCTGGATCCTACCCAATTCGGCTTCCTGAAGGGCAGATACTGCCTGTTGAATCTGGTGGATTTCTTTGAAAGTGAGACCAAAGTCATTGATAAGGGCAAATATGTGCACACAGCATGCCTTTACTTGGTAAAGGCTTTTGACCCAATCCTATATTAAGGCATTACCAATAAACCTAGCAAACTGAATGTAAACCAATTTGTTGTAAGATGGGTTGCTAAATGGCTCAGAAACTGGACACACACACTATCAAAGTGGGCGACTCCACATCAACCAGCAGACCTGTTACCAGTGGGGTGCCAATGGGGTCAGTGCTGGGCCCCCTACTATTTGGTATATACTTCTCAGAAGTTCAGGTCAAAACTAAAGAGTTGCGGCTGACCAAGTTTGCAGATGACTGCAAGCTAGGTGCAATCATTGAATCCCCAAACTATGTCAGTATACTCCAGGGTGGTCTCACACAGACCATCAACTGGTGCATTGGTCACAGACCATCAACTGGTGCATTGGTCACAGTCTCAAACTGAAAGCAAAGAAATGTATCATCATTCCCTTTGGCACAAACAATGTCCCTTCACACTATCAAATCAACAACAATAACGTAAGTACCCATGAAGTAGTAAGGGACCTGGCATCACACATTGACCACGACCTTAACTTTGACCACCATGCATCTACCATTGTAAGAAGAGCTGTCCAAGTAGCTTACATGATTAGTAAAGGCATCACCTTGAGAGCAAAAGAAGTTATAACACCCTATACTCGCAATTATCCGGCCCATAATTGAGCATAATGCCCCATTCAGTATGTACCCTACTAAGCATCCGCAGCAGTTAGAAAGACCTCAGACATTTTAGCAAGAAAGATAAAGGGCCTCCAGCATGTGCCTTACTCAGAGTGACTAAAATCCCTGTCACTATACTCCGTATCTCATAGACTTCTTAGGGGAGACTTATGCCTGACCTACAGAGCAACCCAAGACCCAAACCTAATGAACTTACTGCATATCCATAAATCAAATGGGTCTAGGGAATAGCTGTTCTAGGAACTTAAATATGGCCTATGACTTAAATAGGACATGCTGGAGGGACAGATTTATCTTCCAGCGACTGTCACGTCTTTGGAACAGGCTACCAATTCATGTGAAATGGAGCACTTCTATGGCACTGTTCAAGATGAACCCGGACGAGTGGATGGGGCACCATAAATTTGGGGATAGAGTCCACAACCCCCATGGACATGGGCAGTCATCACTAAATGCAATCTTGGGTATTGACTAGTACCTGTACATTATTACATTGGGTTGAAAGGGCTAGGCTTAAAATGACCTCCAGGTCGATAGCTAGTAATCACCTATGAACCTATGAGTTCAAGTTTCCAATGCTTCTCAGCTACTTGTGTATTGTAGTGTTTGCACAGTGCAGAATACAACACTCTTGCCACATTATTGTGCCTTTCAACATATAGCCTCTCAGCCAGGAGTGCAGTGTAACCAGCAACGACATGTGCAACTGTTTTCAGTTCTGTGTTGTAGAACCTGCATTTTCTGTTTCTCTCCTTTTTCTATAGCTATTGTAAACTAGCATGGGCATAGGGCTGCTGTTGTTAGCGTTTCATGTTTTGGTTTACATTCACCTCTTGTTCATTTATGTACCAAATGTTGATGAATATGTGGTTGTTACAGGAGTTCTTGATGCTTGCCACTATAACTGGAATCATTCCAGCTTGCTTTCTTATTTATAATCCTTTTTGTTATATTCTTTCTTTTGTTTTTTGGTATGTTCACTTGCTGCATGATTCTCATCTACTTCTGGTTTGATTTCCATCCCCCATTCCTTTCCAATGAGCTTCTGTTTAACTAAGCAGTGATGTCATCTCACAGTTCTTCTTTTCATGTTTTAAAACTTTCACTATGTTTGGATCTCATGCTGTCAATACATATATATATATCCCTACGATATAGATTTAAACATAAAATCAATTTAGAGGAGGCCCATGCTGCCTTCATACCAAGGGATATGCATTCTGAGTGTGCAATGCTTTTGTATATCATTTGACAAGCAGGAAGCATTTTTTTTATTTTTCTTTCCATCTGATCCCATGCTGTTTGGAGCCAGTCAGTCCCATGAAAACCGTAAGTTAGAACAAGAAGAACAAACTGATATATAGCTTAAACTTTATTCCTGGATGTTAAAGCAGTTTTCAGTATTAGCTTTAATCTTCTGAAATATCCCTTACTGAGTTTGTTTTCATTTATTCATGCATTATCGGAGGCCTTTCATCTCTTCCCAAATATGTATATGTGCCCTCCTGTTCAAGTACCTTTATATCACTTGTCTGGCTCAGGCTGATATTTTTTTGGTGCTGCAGCTTTCCTGTTACTAATGTCACTTTTGCACATTCATCAGGGTGATAAAGTGTATATTCCCTTCTTATGTCATCTGAGAAAATTTTGGCCATTTGTATTCAGGCTATACAGTTTTAAGTTGTTTACAGAAAATAGAAATTTGATGGAAGGTAATGGTGTTTCTAATAAACACAGATACTCCTCAACAGTTACCTACAGATCTGAAGGCATGATCGGCACTAAACCCTGGTAGGAGGTTGGGAGCTAGTATAACGGTTAAAGTGTTCACCTACATGGCTGGATTCTCACCTTGGGATGCATGAATAGGCTTAAAAAAGGCCCCCCTGGTGTCATTAGCCTAGTAATCACCTCTGAACCTGTAGAGAGAGGGCAGTCATTGCACTAAAACCACACCTCTTGTGACTACACAAATATGAACGTGTTCAAGTGTCAGAAGAACCTCATGTTCTGGTATCATTTTATTTAGACTCCAAGTACTGAGTGGTACCACCATGATATTGTCCAGATTTGAGGCTGTCTGTTATGTAGAAATGTCCAGCAGGTGGACTGTGCCTAAAAATAGTACTATGAGGGCAGCAAAGGCTTTAGCCAATATGCAGAAATCCTGATATGAGAGGTGTAAGCCTTAGGTATATGATTTGTCTCAGTTCTACACATACTGGACTTCCTTAGAATGACACCAATTAAATATCGAATTGTTAAATCCAGTTATCTTGTGTTGGTATCTTAGCATCATTGTTGTTGAAGACAATATACTCTTTCTTGCCTCTAGCACATAAGTTCCATCATGTCTCTCTGCATGTCTTTCTGGGTGGAGTGCTTCAGGTCATTCAGTTCCTCATGGGTCATTATTAGGTTTTAGTCATATTTGTCTGGTTAAAGAGTCTTTATGGCCCTTAAACATTGCAGATCCTGGTACTGGACAGTCACCCTATTCTTTTCCAGTCTGGTTAGTGTGGAGTCTGTATGCTATCTACAGAGTCACCTAAGATTAAACATCTCCCTGTGTGGAAGCAAAGATAGTGGGTCTTACAGGCTTAAGCCTGCTTACCTGATGACTCTTGCATGAGCTGTTTGGAGTTGTGGTATGTATATGTGGAGAAGTAGTAGGTGTTGCCTTGTGCACTGCAGGTTGGGATGTTTTAGAGTGTCTTCTAGTAGATTTGGGCAACATTTTCTTTACAGCCTCATCATAAGTTATAGGCCTAGCAGTGTGCTGTGGTTGATATAGTGTTTTGGAGGAATGATGCTTACTGAAAGTGGACTGGTGCAAGAAGCTTGTCTCTAAGTTTCTTTAAATATTTACATCTCTCACACCCTGTGTTGTCAATTGGTAGCAGGAATGAACATTCTATAAGCATAAGGCAGTTTCTGCACTGCCTTAGAACATCTAAGAAATCAGACTGGACACAGATGAGGTAAGACTGATGAGCCATGTTGTGAGAGGATGGATTACTCAGGCTTGTGTATTACTTGACTGCAACAGTAGACCTTAAAGATTTATAGATTAAGTATTTAGGATAATACACTGAAGTTAGCTTAGAGGGCATCTAATCTGTTAGTATCTAGTGAAAGAACAGAATTTGTGTATTGGTATTCCCAACTATTACTAGTGCTGGTTTCACCACAGTTTTACACTGCTAGGAATCCATGTCTCTTTGCTCCTTCCATCCCCAGAAGCACAGTAGTAACACTAATCCCAAGGTGGGTCCTGAGAAGTTGGTTACAGGTTCTGTGATGATCAAGGGTTCATAGGTTGGTACTAGGCTATCAGCCCTAGGGCCTATACAAGCTTAGCCATAACAATTCCCTGGCTATTTCTTCCCACACTGTTTACTTCCCTGGACCCCTGTCTAGCAGGGCAACTGACGTGATCCCCGGGGTGAATTTCCTTTCTCCCATCCAATCATCAAGGTTCCTTTTAAAGAGGACCAAAGAGGCACTCTGCTTGACATGTATGGGCAATCTATTCCAGAGTCTGGGGAGTCTCTGGGTCAGGAACCTATCCCTCCAGCATGTTTTATTTATTGTGATGACAAAGTTTAGATCCCTGGAACGTGTGGCTCTGAGGGATTGGGATTTATTTAAGTGTGGCATGTCCAACAGCTCTGGGTTTGACATGGCCTTGTATGTTAAGCAGAGATCGCCTCTGAGTAGATGATATGCAACAGAGTATAGCTGTTTTTTAAGGCGGTCAGCATAGGGCATCTGCTTTAGGCCTGTGATTCTTTTAGTGAGGTATTTCTGCGGTCTTTCCAGTTGTTGCAGATGTCTTGAGAGGTACATACCAAATGGGGCATTGTATTCCATAATGGGTCTAATGAGGGATGAGTACAGTGGGACAATGACCTCCTTTTTCTGGATGAAAAGCCCTTAGTGATGAGGTGTGCCACATAGAATGATTTCCTGACTGTTGTGGTGATGTGTCCACCTGTGTCCCTAAGTCTCTTATCACACTTTCGGTGTTTAGTGTACTGCCACCTATATGGTAATTCACGGATACATGTTTTTTCCCAAAGGGGATAACTATACATTGCTTGGCATTGAGCTTGAGCCCATGGCTCTTGTAAAGTATCCACATCATTTGTGGATTCAATAATGGCTCCCAGTTTGCAGTCATCTGTGAACTTTGTTATCCAGAGTCCCTTAGTGTTGGCCTGTACTTCAGAGAAGTTGATGCCAAACAAGAGCGGTCCCAGGACTGAGGTACTCCACTTGTCACTTGTCTGGAGCTGGATTTGGAGTCGGCTACTTTTACAGTGTGGGATCTATCGGTAAGCCAGTTAGCAACCCATTGGGTGACGTAGGGATTAATGCCCAGCTTAGTAAGTTTATCTATGATTCCAGAGTGGGGGATGGTGTCAAAGGCCTTGGCAAGGTCTAAATAGGCTGTGTGGACCACCTTACCCTTGTCCATGGCTCTGGAGACTGATTCGAAGAAGTTCTGTGCCATATGTTTCAGGGATCTACAGGCTTGTTGTTTGATGGATCTACAGGCTTATTGTGGTGCTCCCCTGGTAGATGTCTGGGCTTATGCATGCAATAGCTCAGCAGAAGAACAAGACAATCTGCACGACAATTCAGAACTAAAATTGAAATAGTCACCACCAAAATGGCAAATGGACCAATCAGGGAAGTACAACTCATACTATCCTGTCAGAGACATAGGGATCACTAGTAATAGCAAAACAGGAACACTAATCCCAAACTGTTTTTAAAGAAGCAGTTGTCAGGCTTTCCATTGATTGGTAGCTTCTAGGAATTCTTGGAAATAATGATCCTCTGGTCCTTCTCTCACTGAGAGCAAAACAGTAAGCTATCCTGTAATTGGCAGCCTTGTCAAAGATGTAGATTTTAGAAGTGTGTTTCATCTGTGGATGTTCTCTTTATACTTCAGCTACCTTGTCCAGCAGACTTTCTTGAAAGCATTGTTTCAAATAACAGTAGCAGTGCCAACACTGCTCACTAGACAGCTTGATAAGTGTTGTCTTAGTAAATATAAAGCACAGGTTGTGCCAGATCTCAGCTTTATTTTTAAAGGATACATAATATGGATTTAGAAGCTGAAGCCTGAAGTGGGTCTAAATGTGTCTCCTTCATTCACCATGCTGGAATCTTATGTCTGTAAGAGCTTCTAGTCATCTTAACCTCTCAGGGAGCCGAATCCCAAATGGTATAGTAAAATGGCAACAACTTGAGTAAATATGCATGACTGACAGTCTCATTCATTGCAAGCATTCACTGCCCATCTGCACAGCACACATATATGCATCTACCTCCTGCAACCATCTTGGGAATTTAAGAATATGATAATATCATTATGGATGTGCAACTCATTGCCACTCTATTGTGCAAAAGCAGAATTAAGGGATTCATAGTCATTCATGATGGCAGACCTCATCTGCGTATGCATTCCACAAAGTGGGTTTAAATTGTAGAGTTTAGCTTGCTGTCACCATCACCATCTATCTTGGTCTGTTGTATTCCTTGGGCTATGCAATACTATGATTACCATTTTGAGACTTCAAATCACTACTGATGCATGTTTTTTGTTGTTAAGGTGTTTATTTTCCATTCAAACAATTGCTCAGAGATCATGGGCATGATAACCTAGTAGTCATGTTTCTTAAGTATATAGTAGGTATGACACAATAATTTACTGTACTTCATCTATTTGCCTACATTTTTAGTGACTACAGCAGCAGCAGCAGTTAAATTATGCTTTAGTTGTGGACGGGGCAGTACCATGCAATGTCAGCAGACTGTTTCATGGTGTATGTTCTGACAATACAATGTATATGTCCTGCATTCTATTAATAAGCTCTATGGGGGTGGGCTTTGCACATGGAACATGTATATTCCCAATACCTTTATGTAAATTCTTAGCAATATATATTGTCATTTTCAACATGTCCAAACAAACAAACAAATAGAAGGGCTGCAGACCAACGATCATGAAACCAAGTGTAGCAGTCAGTTTTGTGAGATATGAGTGCAGTGGGTGTATGCAGTTGCGCTTTGAACCAGGTATGCGGTCAGTTGACAAACATGCCTCACCATGCCAAGCAGAAAACTCATATGATTGCAAGGAAAAGATCCACCACTGGTGGAGCACCAAGGTCAACAAGATTGACAGGCATGGAATAAGTTTCTGTATCACTGGATGGAGAGGTTGTAACATGATTTATCCGACACATGGATGGGGATGTTGGTGCTGGCCTAGCCCATTTCACCTGTTTATCCATGGATGAAAGAACAGGTTAGTAGTATACAGCATGGCCTGCATAGATCGTTGTTACAGTAGTGGGTGTACTCTCACAATTTATCATCCTAAATAATCCGAAATGCTGTCAAAAGAGAAGATAAGATTATATATCAGGGAGTTATTTGAGTATAAAACCCTATCCTCCTTCTCACAAAAGCACCCCTCTAACATGCTGTAAGATGTTCACTATGATATATTATATGTTATGCATTTATGTGTGGAAGTGAAGTTGAGCAAAATGTAGAAATAACTTTGTCTGGACAAGATGCTGATGTGCACACTTCTGCAGTGTCTAGTTGTAATACTCAGATACGCAGACATGAGTCTTATTAGAGGACAGTGTGACTCTAGTGCCCCCCCTCACTGCTGTTTGGACATCAATCCTCAACAATGTGTGTTTGCATGTCTGAAGGCAGCTGTCTCCCTGTGGATGAGCTGGTTGACTGCACACCATCACCTGTATAAGAGGAATCTCCTGTAGCTGACAGTATCAGAAGTGCTCCAGTTCTGTACAAAACTTCAGCTTCCTTGGCATGCATACATTTCATAAGGTGCCCACCACTGTCAAACAACACAGCTGCCCCCTAATGTGTTGGTAGTATATCAGTAGATTAGCAGGAGAGTGACCCAAAAACAGTTATGTTGTCACACATTACTTAAAGTACATGGTAGGTATACAAGTACCTAGTAGGTATATACAAAATGATCTTGTCTCACACAATGTTTAATTTGTCTATCCAGCTTGTTTATTTCAGTTTTAAAGTTGTAGTTTGACCTCATTTCCATTTCTTATATTTTTTAAATCTCACCTTAATCGAGTATCTTGTTATTATGGGAATATATCCTCCTGATGTTGTGTGCCAAGATCATAGGATCATAGGAAGTTACTAGGCTAATGGCCCTAGGGCCCTTACAAGCCTAGCCAAGTTCTTTATCCTTATTTCCACAATCAGCACGTATTGCCCCTGTCCAAGAGGGACACAGGTGGAACCCCCAGGGTGAATTTATGGTCACCCATCCAATTGTCCAGATTGAGTTTTTGTGTTTGAAGACTGCTAAAGAGATACATTGTTTGACATGCAGTGGGAATCTGTTCCAAAGGTGCAGTAACATCTGGGAGACAAATCTGTCCCTCCAGCAGGTTTTATTAATGTCACATACCAGGTTAAGGTCTTTACAGTAGTAACCTGTGTACCATTTGACTTATGGATATGCAGCATTTCCAGTAAAGCAGGGTCAGAGATTGCCTTGCATACAAGGCAGAGATCACCTCTGAGTAGTCTGTATGGAATATAATAAAATGACAGTGATTTCAGATGATCCCGTAGGACAGATGCAGAAGACCCTGAATTGTCCTTGTGAGTAACCTTTGTGGTTTCTCCAATTGCTGCAGGTGCTTGGAAAGCTACATACCAAAAGGGGTGTTGTACTCAATTATTGGCTTGATGAGGGAAGAGTACAGGGAGGTTATAACTTAATTTTATCTGGAGGCAATGCCCTTACTTATGAGATGAGCAATATCGAATGCCCTTCTTACCACTCTGGAGACATGGTGGTCAAAGGTAAGGTTGCTGTCAACCTGTGTGGCCAGGTCTCTCACCACTGAGTGTGTACTTCAGGAATTTCTATTGATGTGATACATCACTTTTACTGAAAGAAATGCTAATACATTTTTTTGCATTGAGTTTAAGGCCATGATGCCAATCATTTGGTTGCATAAGAGCCTCTTTTAGGATGTTGACATAATTTGGAGATTCTATGACCTCTCCCAGTTTGCAGTCATTGGCAAACTTTCTCAGCCACAGACCTTTAGTTTTTGCTTGTACTTCGGAGAAATTGATTCCAAACAGTAGAGGTCCCAGGACTGATCCATGTGAAACACCACTGGTTACAGGTCTGCTTTTGGAGGTGGATTCCCCTGTTTTGACTATATGAGTTCTATTAGTGAGCCAGTTAGAGACACATCTAACGATATAAGGGTTGATGCCTAATTGGGTGAGTTTGTCAATGATGCCTGAGTGGAGTATAGTGTCAAACACCTTGGCTAAGTCCTGGTAGGCTTTATGCACAGATTTCCATTTGCCTGGGGCCTTAGTGACTGTCTGGAAGAAGTCCACCAGGTTTAACAGGCATATTCTCCCTTTGACAAATCCAAACTGAGTAGGGCCAAGTGTTTGGAGATTATCTATATCTTTCTTGATAAGGTCCATGATGATTTGCTCCATGGCCTTGCAGTTGAGGCTAGTCAGGCTAATGGGTCTATAGTTCCCAGGGCCAGTGGAAGCACCACCTTTGTGCAGGGGAATAATGGCAGCTGTTTTCCATTCAGCTGGGATGAAGCCGGTGCTTAGACTGTGATTGGAATAGTACCCGATGGTGCTGCTAATTCATGCTGAAGACTATGTAGGACACAGCCTGGCATGTTATCAGGTCCCATAGATGCTGTGATTTTGGCCTTAGAGAGGGCATTTATGATCTGCTCTTTAGTGATACAAGGTAGGAGACAGGTAGTAGGGATGTCATGAGGTATGTGTGGCAGGGACAGGGGAATGAAGTTTTCACAGAACCTGTCGGCCAACAGGTTAGCTATATCCACAGGCTCAGTATATGTGGTATCATTAACTACCAGTTTGGCACAAATCTGAGCCTTTCCTTTTAGGTTATGGATGTAACCATAGAATGCCTTGTGGTTGTCCTTTGTTGAGGAAGCTAATTTGGACTCATAGTTTGCTTTGGAGGACTTCACAAGACATTTTATTTGCTTGTTAAAGCTATTCTTCCTCTTATTGTAAAGCCTGTTTAATGGCAGTTGTCCACCAGGCAGGTTTGCTCTGCCTTGAGTAACTTGTTTTGGTCATATCAGGTATGGTTGAGTCAATGCAGGTATACAGGTGTTCATATAAAGCATTGGTGTAGAGCTCGGCATAGCTGCCAGTTCCATCTGAGGGAGGAGGTACACTGAAGCTCTTTATAATATCCCGTAAAAGGTTATAATCTGCGTTGGAAAAGTTTTTAGTTTAGTTATTGCTGGGGCGGGGGTGGGGGTCAGGTGTGATAGTTACTTCACATGAAACCAATTTGTGGACAGATCTCACCAGTGAGGACCTAATAGTGGGGGTGGTTCCCCCATATTGGTAAGCACCTGATCCAGGATGTTGGCACCCCCTTTGAGGGTGTCAACCAGCTGGTTCGGGGCACTGGAGTTAAGAACATTGAGGAACCTTTGGGCAAGTGAGTTTGAGCACAAATAATTTACCCAGTCAATGGATGGGTAGTTAAAGTCACCCAAAACCATGGTGTTCAGATGTATCTTGATAGACTCAAGTCGATCCAAACAGGTAAAGTGGGTGTATGTCCTTATTCATGGAGGGGGTCCTGTAGCTGGCAATGACTTGAATAGGTGTCCTATCAACAGTTAATTGCAGCTGAAGTGTCTCCAGGGAATCATACTGTTTAACCAATCTGGAGGTGTATTTATCTTTAATTAATATTGGTATACCTCCTCCTTTAGTTTTCATACCTTCAGTTTCAGGTCTGATTGTGTGGAAGAAGGTGTAATCCAGTATGGCTGCAGTGGTCTCCACAGCCTTTAAGCAGGTCTCGGTGACTGCACAAATGTCTGTGTCTTCCAAGGTGAGGACAGCTTCTAGTGAGTGCAGTTTGATGTTGAGCCTCCTAGCATTTAGCAGCATAACCTTGAGGTTGTTTTTAGGTGGAGATTTTACATTGGGAATTTTGTCCTTGAGACACTGCCTAAAAAATGCACTTTGGGGGTGGCAAGAGCCTTAGCCAGTAGCTGAAATACCAGGGGTGACAGATGAAGACCACCTTTGGCAAAGCATCGAGGTCTGCCGATCATGTCATCCAAGGATGAGAGACAGTGGATCCCCTTAGAATGACACCTGAAACTAAGCCAATTATTGAAGTCAATAATTTTCTGTTTGTATTGAGGCATCATCCTAGGTGAAGATAAAATGCTGCTTAAGGCTAGGGATATACTTGTCTGAAACACATAGTCCAAGAGCTCAGTCATGTCTCTCTTAATATAGCCCAGAGAGGTATGTCTCAAATTGTTCACAACAACATGGGCTATGACAGAGTCATAACAGTAGCATCCCAATGCTCTGCACGTATGGAAAATGCACGGCCAAACCATTCACAACACAAATACCAGTGGCCAGCATAGAGTACATCAAGCACTTTAGAAAATAATTATAGCATGAATACTTTATTCAGACTGGTTTCAGCTAACCAGCCTTCTTCAGTGAAAAAGCATTTTACAAATATTGCATGACATGACAATATATACACTACCCCAACCAATGGCAAACATGGTCCAACTCAAATACTACAAATACATGAATAGTTATGAGACAACATTATAAATAAAAAAATATATATCTATAATACATACAGATGTAAAAATAACAAAATATGCAAAATAATTTTATATATATAAGCATATAAACATACACTATATATATATATATATATATATATATATATATTTACACTCTCTCTCTCTCTCTCTCTATATATATATATATATATATGGGTTCATGTCAGTACATCGACAGTTGAAAGCACCGAAAGTCACTACTTCGAAACGAAAGCATTGACCGTTGAAAACATCGACAATACGGTCACGTAAAGTAAAGTAAAGTAAAGTCACAAAAACAAGTGCTAACATGGGTCCTGCAAGGGGGAAGTAAAGGATATGATATTGCGGAGTTTAGTATGGTTACAGTATCATATCCTTTACTTCCCCCTTGCAGGACCCATGTTAGCACTTGTTTTTGTGACTTTACTTTACGTGACCGTATTGTCGATGTTTCCAACGGTCGATGCTGGATTCAAGTAGTGACTTTCGTGCTTTCAACTGTCGATGTACTGACATGAACCCATATATATATATATATATATATATATATATATATATATATATATATACAAAATATAATGAATATGTATATAGAATATATAAAGAATATATAAAAAGAAAAGCAGTGATCTGTGGTATCCTTCATAAGTGGTCATTGAGTCCAGGAGAATATAATGCTCCTAAATTGATGATCCAGTACTTTTCTTTATGATTAAGAATAGTGTGCCCACCTTAATGGTTACTCCTATCACCAATGATCCTGTCTATTACCATGAATCTAAATTCAGCATTAGGATGTTTGATAGTATGTCTATATAGGGCATTCATCTCCCTTTTGTTACGGACATCACTGCTATGTTCTGACATCCTTATTCTCAATGAATGAGACGTTTGACCCACATAAAAGGCAGAACACTTACATGTGACCAAATATACTATCCAGCTACTAGCACAATTACCAAAAACCTTAAGATCATACACCCTACTTGTGTTGGCACTAGTAAATTGTTTGAGTTTGCTCACAAATTGACATGACCCACAATGTCCACAAGGGAACATTCCCAATAGCTGATCCCCCAACATTGTCAGTTGTTTGTACACTGCTCCTCCACTCTCTTTGTGTTTAAAGTGTAAGAAGTGTGCACCTAAAGTTCTCCCACGTCTATAAGAGAATTGGCATCTGGGGCCCAGACATCCTCTAAGTTGGTCATTAGCCATAAGTATGTTCCAATGTGTATCAATTACATTTTTAATGACGTTATTACGTCCATAAGTTGTCACAAACCTAAGAATTTCACCCATTTGTGTAGGCCTTTGCTGTTTGTATTCCAGCAATGTGTCCCTATCCTGAGCACAACTCCAGTTGCTGGAAAGTACAATATCCAACTCCCTGTATCCCCTATCCAAAAATCTATTGCATAAGTCCTGTCTGGCATGTTCAAATTCCTGTGTGGAAGAGCTAATTCTTTTGATGCGCATAAATTGTGATTTTGGAATATTGTGGATGGTGTGGCGGGGATGCATACTAGATGCATAAAGCAGGCTGTTTTATTGTGGATACTTGCAAAAAGTCTTGGTACTAAAGGTATGATCCTCATTCCAATACACAGTCACATCTATGAAGTTTTATACTATCATGATGTGATGTAAGAGTAAATTCAATACCCCACAAATTGTCATTTAGATACTCCAAAAATTGCTGCAGATATATCACGTCTGCCCGCCACACCATCCAACAGTCATCCAAATATCTGCACCAAATATCTATTTCTACCTGGTATATGTTATGAAGTGGATCATAAATCATACATTCCTCAAAGAAAGCCATAAACAGATCCGCATATATGGGGGCAAAAGATGCCCCCATAGCTGTGCCCTGCAATTGCCAATAACATTCACCCTGGAAGTAAAATACATTTTTGTTTAAAACATGTTCAGCCAAACATACCAATAGAGTATTGATGCCAGAGGGATTTAAAGCAGCATGCTCCAACCAAAATTGTAATGCTTGTAAGCCATCCCAATGGGAGATACTAGTATATAATGCCTTTACATCCAGGGTGCACATCGGCCATCCAGGCTCCAATTGTGTATCTGATATAATTTTAAGAAATTGTGTTGTATCCTGGATACTTGCTCTGACTTAGGCCAATAAGGATTTCAAATACTTCGTCAAGAATACCAACAAGGGTTCAGTCAGAGATCCAGTACCAGAAATAATTGGTCTGCCTGGAGGCTGAGTTAATGACTTGTGGATTTTGGGTAGTAAATATAATATTTGTTTTTGCGGATCTGCTACGGTAAGATGGCTCTTGGTAGAGGTATTGATAATACCTTCATCCACTGCCTGATTTAAGAACATGTCTATTTCCTTTATAAAGATGGGGGTTGGATCTATGGACATTAACATATAACATCTAGAGTTCGAAAGTTGTC
Source organism: Protopterus annectens (assembly GCF_019279795.1). Lineage (NCBI taxonomy): Eukaryota > Metazoa > Chordata > Ceratodontiformes > Protopteridae > Protopterus > Protopterus annectens. The sequence goes on from NC_056727.1 coordinate 983,256,139, forward strand.
CCCTACCCTCATTTAGATAGTAGCCCATATTCATAACAACCACAGCCCCACCTTTAACGGCTGGCAAGATAACTATAGCATGATTGTTTTTAAGTTGTTCCAAGGGAGCTGCTTCCTCAGAGGAAAGATTTATTGTTCCACCTCACTGCTGCTGTGCACTCTTGGCTGTGTGCTCCTACTTTATACTATCCCTTGATTCACCCTGAGTTGTTTGTCTTGATTGGAAATCTCAACTACCCTTACTAGGATACTCTCTGACTGCTATCCCTGGAAAGTACAGGACAGTACCTTTCTGTTATCCCACTACCGCAAGCTTCCACAAAACTATCCCTTGATTCACCCTGAGTTGTTTGTCTTGATTGGAAATCTCAACTACCCTTACAAGGATACTCTCTGACTGCTATCCCTGGAAAGTACAGGACAGTGCCTTTCTGTTATCCCACTACCACAAGCTTCCACGAAACTATCCCTTGATTCACCCTGAGTTGTTTGTCTTGATTGGAAATCTCAACTACCCTTACTAGGATACTCTCTGACTGCTATCCCTGGAAAGTACAGGACAGTGCCTTTCTGTTATCCCACTACCGCAAGCTTCCACTAAACTATCCCTTGATTCACCCTGAGTTGTTTGTCTTGATTGGAAATTTCAACTACCCTTACTAGGATACTCTCTGACTGCTATCCCTGGAAAGTACAGGACAGTGCCTTTCTGTTATCCCACTACCGCAAGCTTCCACGAAACTATCCCTTGATTCACCCTGAGTTGTTTGTCTTGATTGGAAATCTCAACTACCCTTACTAGGATACTCTCTGACTGCTATCCCTGGAAAGTACAGGACAGTGCCTTTCTGTTATCCCACTACCGCAAGCTTCCATGAAACTATCCCTTGATTCACCCTGAGTTGTTTGTCTTGATTGGAAATCTCAACTACCCTTACTAGGATACTCTCTGACTGCTATCCCTGGAAAGTACAGGACAGTGCCTTTCTGTTATCACACTACCGCAAGCTTCCACGAAACTATCCCTTGATTCACCCTGAGTTGTTTGTCTTGATTGGAAATCTCAACTACCCTTACTAGGATATTCTCTGACTGCTATCCCTGGAAAGTACAGGACAGTGCCTTTCTGTTATCCCACTACCGCAAGCTTCCATGAAACTATCCCTTGATTCACCCTGAGTTGTTTGTCTTGATTGGAAATCTCAACTACCCTTACTAGGATACTCTCTGACTGCTATCCCTGGAAAGTACAGGACAGTGCCTTTCTGTTATCCCACTACCGCAAGCTTCCACGAAACTATCCCTTGATTCACCCTGAGTTGTTTGTCTTGATTGGAAATCTCAACTACCCTTACTAGGATACTCTCTGACTGCTATCCCTGGAAAGTACAGGACAGTGCCTTTCTGTTATCCCACTACCGCAAGCTTCCACGAAACTATCCCTTGATTCATCCTGAGTTGTTTGTCTTGATTGGAAATCTCAACTACCCTTACTAGGATACTCTCTGACTGCTATCCCTGGAAAGTACAGGACAGTGCCTTTCTGTTATCCCACTACCGCAAGCTTCCACGAAACTATCCCTTGATTCACCCTGAGTTGTTTGTCTTGATTGGAAATCTCAACTACCCTTACTAGGATACTCTCTGATTGCTATCCCTGGAAAGTACAGGACAGTGCCTTTCTGTTATCCCACTACCGCAAGCTTCCACGAAACTATCCCTTGATTCACCCTGAGTTGTTTGTCTTGATTGGAAATCTCAACTACCCTTACTAGGATACTCTCTGACTGCTATCCCTGGAAAGTACAGGACAGTGCCTTTCTGTTATCCCACTACCGCAAGCTTCCATGAAACTATCCCTTGATTCACCCTGAGTTGTTTGTCTTGATTGGAAATCTCAACTATCCTTACTAGGATACTCTCTGACTGCAATCCCTGGAAAGTACAGGACAGTGCCTTTCTGTTATCCCACTACCGCAAGCTTCCACGAAAGTATGTCTATCAATGCCATCATGTATAGCTTATAACCTAGTTACCCTGCTAAGCTTTATTGTTTGCCCCAGCTTGCCTGCCAACAGCAGCTCTCCCCTTCCACTCCTTATTACCTTTCTCCCTCTTTCTTTACACTGCTACCTAGCCTGCACTCTCTCAGCCATTGTTCTGGTTCTACCTTGAAAGCCCCTGTGTATGCTCACTGCACTTTTGACTCTTACCCACTATATTCATTTTACCTGGATTCCTTTCTAACTACTTCCCCTATCGCACCTTACTTATTTCTATCCCTGTCCTCCTTTTGAGGTACTCTCCTATCCCCTCCTCCCAGGTTACCTTCTCTTACCCTGACTTACCTAGCTTTCTCTGATACTTTTTCCTTCTTCCTTGGACTACTCTGTGTATCCGCTCCGTTCGCCCTCTGGCTCACTCCACTCCCTCCCTACCCCCAATTCCCACCCACCCCAGGGTCCTAACCTTATACTTCTCTAGTCCCTCCCCTAGACCTACCATCCAATCTTTTGTCTTTACCACCACACTAATCTCCTCCCCTCCACACTCTCCATATCCTCCTCCTCATTTCTCTTTTACATACTAGCCCTCCTTACACTACTCACACCTACTCTCTTCTACCACTATTACCTCTCTTTCTATATCTCCCCATTCATTTCACCCCTCTCTCTACCTCACATTTCATACCACTGCCATACCTCCTGTTACACTTCTATATATTCCTTCTTTGCATCATACACCCACACTTCCTCTAGACTACCCCTAATCTGTGACTTTTTCCCTACAACCTCCTCTAACTTACTTGCTCTCTAACATGAGTCTCAATCTATCCACACTGTTTTTACTCTTGATTCTACTCTTAACTACTCTTTACTCAACCTATCTCCTTACCTTTTTCGAGTACCCACTTCTCCTTCAGCCAACAAACTCACAGACACATACTTCTTCCTTCTATACTTCTCTCAATTCTTTCTCCAATACCAATACCATCCCAAGCTACCTCCTACCCAAATACCATAGGTACTCCCATCTCTCCTACACCCTACACTCAAACAAAAAAATAAGACCTCTAACCCTTCTTAGTATCAAAATCACATCTAAACCTATCAATCCTACCTTACAAGACGGTGACATTCATCCCAACCCTGGCCCCATGCATCCTTCTACACAAGCACCCAAACATGGCACCAATAATACACTCCTCATAGGACACCTTAACATACGAAGTGTAAACAACAAAGTACCCTACCTTCACACCCTCCTAGATATACACTGCTTTGACATTCTCTGTCTCTCTGAAACCTGGCTAAAGCCAGCCACTAAGGATACTGAGATTATACCACAAGGCTATAATATACTCAGGCTTGACCGTAACAAACGAAAGGGTGGTGGTGTAGCAATACTGTTTAAGAACCATCTTAATATCTCTACCCTACCAGCCTGTCCAACCCAAGATAGTAAGGTGGAAGCCATCATCTCGAAACTTCAACTTAATACTAAAAAAGCCCTTTACATCATCTGCATATACATACCTCCAGGAAACAATATACCAATTGTTGAAGACTTTCTCAATTGGGTTTCCAACTACTACCCCCAAGAAACTATCATTCTTGGCGACTTAAATATTGACTGGAATGCTATTAATACCGATAATCCCACCTCTCACATTAACCTAAATGGTTTCACCCAAGCCATTACATCTACAACAAGAGTTAATAAGTTAAACAGGAAACAGACTATATTAGACTGGATTCTTATAAACAAAATTAATATCACTTATAATGTTGGGACCCTGCCTGATGACCTCAGTGATCACTGTTTAACTTACATTGCAAGAGAGAAGACTGATTATCTTCACCCCCTTAATATAAGAAAAATATGTTCTACTAAACACTTTAAAACCGACCTATTTCAGAACGAACTCAGAACTTGCAACTGGAACCCATTAAAGACTCTTCCACTTAATGAAGCAGTATTATTCTTTAATTCTACTTTCCTTTCTATTCTAGACAAACATGCTCCCGAGTGCACTATTAGAATGAAATCTAATACAGCCCCTTGGCTCTCAAATGAAACTAAAAAACTAATTCTCTCCAAAAATAAGATCTGGAACAAATGGAGGTCCCATAGAATCAGCTCTGATTTTCATCACTATCGCCAACTTAGAAATCTTACCAAAAAAGCCATCCTCACTGATAAAAGAAAGTTCTACTGCAACCTACAAGAAACTAACCTAAATAAACCCAAACAATTTTGGTCTTCTATCAATAGACTCCTTTCTCCAGGTACTGCCAAAACTCCCTCCCCACTAAATGCCAACCCTGACACCCCTCTTCAAACTGCAAATACTTTTAACTCATTCTTCTCTGATACTATTCAATCTCTCACTAGACAATTAAATACTAATAACTTTTATCCTCCTAACAATCACTTAAACTCTACCTGTAGCTTCTCTTTACAACCCATCTCTACTTCTGCCATCTTCAAACTACTTCTCAAACTCAAACCTTGTACTCCCTCTGCTGACAAGCTCCCTTCCCTATTTTTACAAAAAGCAGCCAAAGAAATTGCTTACCCAATTACTTTACTCATAAATAGAACCATCCAAGAAGGAACCATCCCTCATATCTGGAAAATCTCTCATATTATCCCACTACATAAAGGCGGTAACTCTATTGACTATTCCAACTTCAGACCTATTGCTCTTCTCTCTCCATTAGCAAAAATTATGGAAAAATGTATACATCAGCAACTGGTACAGTACCTATCTCTTCACAATATTTTAGCTAACTGTCAACATGGCTTTAGACCTCACCACAGTACTACCACTGCCCTCCTTTCCTTTGCAGATACCATTAACAGCAATCGCAATAAGAACCTACTCTCTTCTGCCCTATTCATTGACCTCTCTAAAGCTTTTGACATGGTCAACCACTCTTCTCTAATTAGCATTCTCAAATCCCTCTCATTTGATAGCCATGCCATCAAATGGTTTACATCATACCTCAGTAACAGACAACAAGCCGTTCTTTGGGAAAACCATATCTCCTCCTTACTACCCATTGCAATTGGTGTCCCTCAGGGCTCTATCCTTGGTCCTCTCCTCTTCTCCCTCTATATTAATGATCTCCACTCTGTAATTCCTCAAGCTACCTGCATTCAATATGCAGACGACTCTACTATCATTTGTTCAGCATCCACCTCCTCTGATCTAACCACTCTAACTCAAACTACATTCAACACTGTAGAAACATGGTTTACTAGACGGTATCTACTTCTCAATGCCAAAAAAAACAAACTTCTCCTCTTCACCCCCACCACTGCACCTCTCCACTTAACTTCTCTATCTACTCAAACAACAACACTATCATCTCTCCTGACTCCACAACAAAACTACTAGGAATTACCATCGATAACAATCTCTCTTTTGACCAACAAATCAACAACACCATCAAAACTGTTAACAGAAAAATTGGATCATTATACCGTATAAAACCATTTCTTACCCCATCTACTAGAGCTACTATTGCTCACTCCCATCTTATATCTACTCTCTTCTATGCCTCTCCTATCTTCACCAACCTTAAAAAAACTAACCTAAACAAACTAGCAACTTGCTATAATAACATTGCCCGCTTTGCCACTGGTAACCCTTTTAGAACACATCACTGCCTCAATTTGAAACAGTTAGGCTGGCTGGAACTACAAAACTATCTTAATATTTCACAACTTACGATTGCCCACAAATTACTGTACCAACCTAGTAACACCCTATACTTTCACAACTTCTACTCCATTATAACAATCTCACCTCTCTTCGTTCCTCCTGCAAACTTATGACCAAACCCATAAAGGCCCACAACTTAGCTGGTGACTCTCTTTTCACCAATACTGTAGGCAGAGTATGGAATTTGCTGCCTAAAGAGTTAACACTAATCTCATCCCTACCTCTCTTCAAACAACAAATCAAACTACATTTCCAAAACCACTGGCTCTGTTCTTGTAGTACTCCAGGCTAACTTCCCTCTCCCTACTCTCTCCTTACCTTTAACCCTTCATTTTGCCTGAAAACTAACTTCTACCCTGCTTCTTTTCCCTGCTGTCCTCTTATGCTCTGACCTACTTCTACTATCTCTCCCACCTCGTCTTGACTGTCTTTTTTCTTCTCCTCTCTTACTTACTGACTCTTGTCTTCTGCCATTATTTTCTTTCCTTCATTCTCCTTCTACTTCTCTTCCCTTCCAAGCTTTAACTGTTATCTACATGGCTGATGCCTTACTGCATAACCATATGTATTAGGTAAACTTGCTTTGAAATCGACAGAACATTGTGTATGAGTTTAAACTTTTGAGTTCCTTTAATGTATGCTGATTTTATTAACAAGTTGATTTAAATGTCTATTTTTATGTGTAAGTCTTTATTAACAATTTGTCTATCTGTCTTGGTTATGTTATGTGTGGAGCTTTTCTCCCTGGGCCTCTACTGAAAATGGACATATATCCAGCTAGACTAGCCCGGTCAACAAATGTAAAATAAAAAGTAAAATAAAAATTATGACCCAAAATAGATGATTCTCTATTCGGAAAGTGAAGATCCCTCAATACTGCTTCTAAGAAAATCGAAACATGTTTATTCATTGGTGGTTGGAAGCCGGATTTATGAAACCTGAATTCATCAGATCTTTGAGTATTGTTATCTGCAAAAAAAATAATCTAAGATTAAGTCTACGGTAAAATTGATAAACATTAGTAACTATACTATATTCATCCACAAAGAATCCAGGTACAAAGCCAAGACCTTTATTCAATAAAAGAGTTTGCTCATCAGTTAGTGATACATCAGATAAGTTTAACACATTCTGGCCAATATTCCTAGTTACTTCAAGATGGTCTGCAGCAAGCCCTCCACTGAGCTGATTCCTGCCTCCATGTTTATGTTTGCCGCCCCCATGCCTTTGCTTCCCCATCTAAAGGGTGTTGTACGTTGGACTTCTTGCGAATGGGTGATTCCCTAGTACTGACACTGTCATTATCAGTAAAGGAAGATTCCTCCCCTGATGTACTAATGTATGGATTCTCTGTTCTCTTAAGGATAGATCTATGTCTCTTCCTAGTGGTATTAGTATTGGCAGCTCTATTGGTCTCGGAAAATATAACTGTTCTCGATACTTCAAAAGGTCGACCCCTTTGGTAGTCAGTTACGTTGTTAAATTTCTTAATCTTTCTTTCTCATATTTGCTTTTCATAGATTGCCAGCTCCCTATATAGCTTATTCAGAGAGATGGCATACTGTGGTATAGCCTCATATTTCTTGCATTCTTCACAAAAGGTTTTCACCTCCAACACATTGATATCAACCATCCTTTGATAGTACAAAGTTAAAATATGAACAAACATCATTGAGGCCTGTTGCAAGGATAAATTCCATTCCCTGGTTAGTATATCCTCTGATCAACCAACCAGAGGTTGGATACAAATTCTAAGGCCACTAGGTGCTATTTCTCTTTTCAAATATGCTCTAAATAGCCTAAGATGCCCTATATTGGCCCTTAGATTTTTCAAACCGTTGCCCAATTTGTTAAAAGCAATATTATATCCATCAGTAGGATCAATTTTGGAACCATTCTGGTTGCTGCCTGGTCTGATATCAATGCCAAATACTCCGATATCGTCCCTATCGGCACATAACCCATCTAGAATGCTTTCCAGATCCATATTACTAATAATGATTATAATACTAATCCTGTTTTTTTTAAAACACAAAGAGACTTTTACAATTGTTGATAGCTAAAAGGGGAGCTGAATATCCAAGAAAAAGTTCCAATAGAAATATTGAAAACAAGGTTATACTATTTATAAACGTTAGCAGAGACAGACCTAAATCACCATGGGTATCAAAAAAAATTTTATAATACAAAGTCTGTCGATATAAGTACCAATAGAGCTGTCATAGGTATACCACTAATTAGAGATGACCATAGGGTACCATAAGAAATGGGCCCAAACAAAGCCTCTGACAGACCATACACATAGGTAAATACACTAGCCAAGAGATTTTGACCAAAACTATAAAAATATGCAATATCACTCCAAAAGTATGTTCCTCCAAAACAGAAATACTAAGTCATTATATGAATTGTAAACATTCCATCTGCTATTGTCATTTCAATTCACAATACTTGCTATGCCCAACACCTTATGATGTACAAATGAAAACAGAAGGCAAAAATAGCAAACATGTTTTCAAGCAAGAAGAAAATGCAGCATGAATATAGTGCTACCAAGCTACACAAATAACACCAAATGCATTGGAAAGGATACATATACATAAGGATAACACATTCAGACCATATATAGTTGGAACAATGTGACCTATAATGACTGATTGTAGCAACACTTAAATATTACTATATTAAATGTAGTACAATTATATTATTTGTTAATACACTATTATTGTCATAAAGGTCAAAAATCATATCATGTAGCCATAAGATATATACTGTTGTTTCATATGATAAAGACCAATATCACCCTAATATTTATTAGAGCCATATTTCATCACTTTAGTATCTTAGTAGCATATTATGGCCAGCATTTGGAGCCCAGTATGTATATGATATAGGCCCACTATGAATTAATAGTCTAAAAGTTCCAGTATCCAGTTTGTTACCAATTTCTTCTACAGTTAGTCCGAATCAGATATATATCATATCCCAAAATGGACTTCAACAATAGCTGTCTATTTGTACCAAATATTCCACATTACACATGTATTTTACCATACATATCTCCTATTTTCTATACTGTGAACAACCCTTTCAAAATACATGTATTATGGTGTCTATATTCCCTCTGCTTAACTGAAGATGAGCATATCCTAATGTACAGATAAAAATAAAAATAGAAAATGCCTGTTTGAAAAGAATTCAAGCCTTCAGAAATGATATTGCATACAGTCGAAAAAAATATATTTAAAGTGTTCAAAAATGTCCCAAAACACAACAGCTTGCCTTGCCTTAAATACGTCCCAAAAGTATGACAAAAAATGTCAATATTTCCTGATGTCCATCAAAAGTTGAACAAAAACTGACATGGAGCAAGTCCCAGTTACTTTGGTTTTCCAAACAACCTGACGAAGAAAAGTAGGCCTTTCCACATTCAATATGGATGTTCCCCAAGTTCCGACCATTAATCCGAGTCACAGCCACGATGAATTTGTATGAGATAATCCATATATGTCAACAAACATGCAAATTGTCAAGATGTTATACTGCCCCAGATGTTATTGTCCCCTTTTTTCATTTAAAACGAAACTCCAATAACAAACAGTACCTTGAAACCAACTGGCATCACATTGGATCCTTCCAAAGAAACGAAAAAATAGATATGCATTCAGTTATGATAAGAGTGAAGCATCAGGCCTCCTGAAAACTCGACCTTTAGCAATAGCAATTTGTTCTTCTTCTAATGGAAATTCCGACTCGACATCCAGATACCATGAGATAAGTAAAGAAAACACCACAGATCCAAAATATAATAAAAGTGAAGAGTATTCCAGGTTGAAACACTAAAGAGGGGAAATTTCTTCCTTCACTGATTGACAGCACCTGTACCCTAAGCCAACAGCAGAGCAAACCCAAACTGAAGCAACCCAACACTCTGCACGTACGGAAAATGCACGGCCAAACCATTCACAACACAAACACCAGTGACCAGCATAGAGTACATCAAGCACTTCAGAAAATAATTATAGCATGAATATTTTATTCAGACCGGTTTTGGCTAACCAGCCTTCTTCAGTGAAAAAGCATTTTACAAATATTGCATGACATGACAATATATACACTACCCCAACCAATGGCAAACATGGTCCAACCCAAATACTACAAATACATGAGTATTAATGAGACAACATTATAAATCAAAAAAATATATATCTATAATACATATAGATGTAAAAATAATGTTATTTTTACATCTATATGTATTACAGATATATCATTTTTTGATTCATAGTGTTGTCTCATTAATATTCATGTATTTGTAGTATTTGGGTTGGACCATGTTTGCCATTGATTGGGGTAGTGTATATATTGTCATGTCATGTAATATTTGTAAAATGCTTTTTCACTGAAGAAGGCTGGTTAGCCAAAACCAGTCTGAATAAAGTATTCATGCTATAATTATTTTCTAAAGTGCTTGATGTACTATATGCTGGCCACTGGTGTTAGAGTCATAACAGTACCTGTTGTTGAAAGACTTGAGTGCATGTGTGATTTGGCAGATCCTGACACCTGACAGACAGATGGCCGTGACCTTCTCCTTATCCAGCCTGGTGAGAGGGACGTCTGTGTGTCTGATGATGGAATCACCTATGATTAATATGTTTGATTTTGTATTTTACCTTAAAGGTTTGACTGGTGAGACACTGGTGCATGAGCTATTATGTGTCATGAGTTTTGCAGGGGAAGTATTGTGTAGCATGCTTGTGTTTGTGTTTGGGAGATCTCTGATTTTTAGGTATGTTTCTGGTGAGGACTTCTGTATATGTAGGTATGTGTGATGTGGGTTTGGGTGCAGTAGGAGGTGAGGTGTGCATGTTGGCAACCCGCTCATTGTCATATGTACTGAATGGTGTGGGATAGAGCATGGAGTCAAGGTTCTTAATACAGTTGCATCTTTCACACTTTGTGTTTGTGTGGACTATGAGTAAAAGGTTGTCAGTGAACATGAGGCAGTTGTTACACTGCCCCAGGATGCCCCTGTTGACCAGGCTGGCTCAAGAAACTGTGGGAAATTGTCCATCCATAGTGATAGGTAAATTTATATGATCAGGAAAAGAGATCACAGATCCTGATGTTAAACATTTTTTTGATTTTTTACATTCAAAACATTTCTGTTTCAAAACTTGCCACATTCCTTCTGCAGTCTAGCAGAAATCTAACCTTTATAACCGCATGACCACTGCACACCAATGGTGATAAAACGTGACATGAATTAACAGTAATTTTTTTTAGGAACACAAACAATGTCTAGTATGTTCTACTCCCTGGTAAGCTTTCTTACAGTCTAAAGCAGTTGTTCCTGAACATACGTTGTAAATAATTTCCTTACTGTTGTTCTTGAATCAATAATATTCCAGACTGTTTATGGTAAATGTAAGTCCTCAGCCACCATTATTCTTCCCTCCTGTGTTTCATGCAAGGAATGTATGAGTTCAACTTCCTCTAGGTTGTTAGCACTTGACTTTGGTGGCCTATACACTCTAACAATTGTTACATGTTCCAGGATTGTCTCTTGCCATAGTTACAGAATCTACAGTATTGGTGTTATTGTTGAACATGCAATAGTCACAGGTCACATAACAATCTTTAGTCCCTTTCATAATGCCTCCACCAGATTTTTTTTTGTCAGTAAAAAAATGTATACCCTGACAGAACTCGTTTCCTGTGATTGTTCTTTAACCATGTTTCATAAACAATAACAACATCCGTCTTGTGGAAACATAGCAAATTTTCTAATAAAAAAAACTTTATTAATGCTTCTGGCATTAACAGCCATTACTGATGCTTCAAATGTAAACTGTTTATCTGTACACCTGGAGAAAATCCTGTCTTGTGTTTGTCAAATATTGCAAAATATCTGCTGCAAGAATTCTCTTCCATGATTTTGACAAATGAACACAACCCTATCTGAACACGTGTGCCCAAAGTTAGGCTTGGATGCTCTGCACTTTTCCATTTTTTTAAAACAGGACATTTTTTTCATGTAGGTATTTACCCAAAATATCTTTTCGTTCTCTGCCTGTCTCTCCTTTCTGTATGTGATTTATGAAAATAAAATATGTCTTATCATCTGTACAAGCTATACTAAGAGGGGTATAAGTTCCCTACAAACAATCAGACTCCTTGTGGATGAGATCATTTGTACTCGCATGAATAAAAACAGATCCATACGTACTTATGTTAAGGTGTTTGAAAGCCTTTCTCACATCCTCTGTTTTTGCTCCTGGCAAGTATAGCACTATTCAATGGTCATTATCTTCTCTGCAAATGTAACTATCAGTTACTCTAATAACTGAATCTCCAATTACAAAAATATCATCTCAGACCAGATCTGAAGAATCCTCAACTTCTAATTCAGTAATATCTACTCTATCAATTGTTACAAAGGAATGATCTTCATCACCATTAGTCTTATTAGTCCCCCTCTTCTCATTGCTTATTACATTTGTAAGCATACAGTTCTCATCCAGCACAATTTGTACATCCACAGATTGAGCTGCATTGCCAACTTCTTTCTCCCATTTTTTTCTTACAGTAATGTTCTTCACTCTTTCCAAGTTAAATTTTGATTTCTTCCTTTTTACCTGCCCTTTGCCTCATTTTCTACTTTCTCTTTTAGAAAAATAATACCCTTTATTGTAGACTGAAGGTTTTCTGATAGAGCAGTGTTAACATTCCCTGTAGTCTGTGTGTTACATAACAAAGCAGTGTCCTTTTTAGTATATATTCTCTTTGCTTTCTAGACATTAATCAGTTTCTTTTTCTTCCTTGTTATTTGTTGTAAACTTCCTTTCTTTATTTATTTTCTTCTATATTCCCTGAATCCTCAAATTGCGGAATACTTTTACTCAGAAGTCCAAAGTTGTCAGTGGTATTATCTTGATTAATGGATGTTAAGTGATCTGTACTGACAGTAGACACTTCCTTTTCTAAATATGTTCTATTTGCTGTTTGCCTAACATTATTTATCTCATCAGTCCAATCATTAATATATGTAACAACAGTCCTCCAAGCCATGCCAGTTGCACAAGTAAAATCGCCATTAGTAAATCTAGATTTACTACTAATAATGGTAAGCAAATCATCCAGCTTTTGACATGAGGAACACAGGTCATCAGTGTTACCAGGTGCTGCTTTTAAATATACATGGCATTTAGTACACTGTACAAGATAATTGTGCTTTAGCAAATCATTAATGGCATACTTGTTTAAGGAATCCATATTCAGTTGCAAATGAATAAAGAACTCTAAAAGAAAAGAATAATCAAAATCAGTTACCACAGAATTCAGAGGGATTTTAAGTCAACTTCTGTGAGATAAATCACAGAAACAGTATACAACTAAATATTAAATTAAGTATAGTGAAGTCATTACTCTGACCTACTGTGCCAGTTGTGAAGGTCACACAAAGGCTAGATTTCCTTTACATCTCACGAATTAGCATTTCATTTTAACAGTAAATTTCAATAAATCATAAATGAAAATAAGATTGTTTAGATAAGCTCTGGATTGTCCTCTCTACAGCCTGTGTGAATTATTGCTGACTAGGCCCCTTGGGATGGCTAGAGTTTGCCTGTCTAAAATCATATCATTCCCTTTCTAACAGCAAACAGTAAAAATTAAAGGTAACACAGGAAAATAAAAATCAAAGTAAATCTTCCTATTTACAAGCTATTCTTTTCTACCTAAAAAAGTCAAAAACAGTGGTCCAAAATATAAATCAAAATAAATCTTCTCTTACCAGGCAACTGCACATTCAATCACAAACCAACAAGTTTATTTCAAATAAGCTCTAAATATTACATTTCTAAAGCAATGTTTTTTCTTAACTACTTAATAATGTATAATAAACTACAGTAAACATAATTTCAATGTCTAAGTCTGCAGTAATGACTGCAGATGTAACAACTGGGGTGCATGATAAGGAATGTCTGGTAGAAACGGGAATGGTAAGATAAAGAACAAACAATCCAAAAAATAAAACAAAGAAGTGCAACACTCTCAAGCTGAGAAAATTTAATAAAATAAATAACAAAGCTTTCAAGTAAAAACTCTTCATCAGTGTGTGAAGCACAAGGTCACTAAGAACCTTTTATATAAACATGCAGCCAATCAATTTGAACATTAAGTTAACTCCATTAAAATATTTTAAAGAGCCCAATATTAAAAAAAATATGTATAAAAAATGATACCATAATTCTTATACAGATAAGATTACTTAAAAAAAATCTTAAATAAAATAATGTTTATGTTTCAGAATATGTTTAATACTGACACTGGTGTTGAGTCCAGGGAAATAATCAGCTCAAAAAATGAATCCATTTATATTCACACACTTCTGTTTTGTTAATATCTCCCCCACTATCATGCATATAAATGACTTGTAAAATCCTAAACTTAAAGTTATGCTGTGGACCTTCACTGAATATGTGCTTAACTAAACCATTAGTTAATACATTTCTACGTATATCTGAGAGATGGCTACTTATTAATTCTGTCTTTTATCCTTTTATTAGTTTTACCAATATAGAAGCAATTGCATTGTACACAATGAGCGAAGTATATTACATTTTCTGCCGTACAAGTGCCCTTGTTCTAAAAGAAAAGCTTCCTCCACTTATAGGATGTTTAAAGAATCTCTCAGTACAAATATCAGTGCAGGAGACGCAATTATAGCAGGAGATAGTACCCATTTTATGTATACCAGTCTTAGAATGTCTTCTATTGCTGACATCTTTATAACAAAGACATTGTTTTAAGTTTTTCTCTCTTTTATAGACAAATTGTGGTATTTCCCCTATTAAATCACTCATCTCCTGATTCAATGTTAAAATCATCCAATTCCTTCTAATTATATCTCTCACAACATCAGAATGTCAATTATATTTCATTATGTAATTAACCTGGCATTTTCTCTTATCCTTACCTATAAAAGGTTCACCTACGATGTCTACCTTATTCAAAAAAAAAAAAAAGGTTTGGCTACATATTCTCATAACTTACAATTTCTTTGGATTTATTAATAAGATGTGCATCATATCATTTAGTCTTGAAGTCAGCCTCTATTTCTTCCATTTTGCTAATAAATGCCCCTTCCTTGGTACTCAGTTTGGTGAGTTTTTATCATCCTGTGCTGTATTCTGCAAGCCAGCAGTAAATATGTTGGGGTTTTCCTGTTTTCTCCACTGTAGTGTGAGCGTGAAGTTGCTATACATAGGTTCATAGGTTAGTACTAGGCTAACTGCCCTTGCGAGCCATTTTAAGCACAGCCAGTTATTCCCTGTGAGATTCAGACCCTGTACCTTGTGTTTATAAGGCAAGCACCTTAACCATTAGGCCGTCCTCCCAACTTATATATATATAAAATGTAATTATGAGGGGGCTTGCCCTCATCAGGGGGATGGAGGGGACACTTGCTCCACTGCAAAACAGTTTCTATTTTTACAGTTTTTTTGACTCACCTTTACAAAATCATATTTCTTGAAAATGGTGAGCCAAAAAAGGTATTGTCAAACTTTCTATCATAACACTGATATTAAAACTAAATTGCAGCAAAAATAATATAACAAACATAAACATAACAACACTCCCAAAAATGAATATAGATATTCCAGTTGTGATTTTTGTGGTTACTATAAAATTTGACTTGAGAAAACAATATATCCCCACAAAATAAGATTTATTGATAAAGATTCACTACAGGATACATTTAGATCTATTTTAGAGTAAGACTTAGCAAACCTGGCCAAACATGTATGCATCGATACTCTCCATACCTCTCAACTGTACAGATTTTCAAAGAATGTTCAGATTTTTGCCTCATATTTTTGGTCCGTTTTTCATAAAATTGTGTTTTTTCTGGCAAATCAGTGGGAAATCATTAAAGATTGAAGTTAGAAAATAAAGACAGACATTTGAGTTTCAGACTTCATTCCCTTCAGAAAAATTCATGCTAATGAAAAACCTGTTATTCTGTTAACTTTCTAAGTTTGTAAGAGCAATATTTAAAAAAATGTCCATATTTTTGGGCCTTTGCCCTATTTTTATTTATGGCTTTGTCCAGATTGTTTCCTCTAAGAGGTTGAGAGGTATGGCACCCTCTAAGATATAATATATCTGCTCAACTGTAAAAACCTTGCAAGACCACACACACACACACACACACACACACACACACACACACACACACACACACACACACACTGGTTTTATAGCAACACACATGTGTCTCTTTCATTCATTCAGTTCTTTGTTTATTCATTCATCCATTTTTCACTATCTAGGTCTCAGATGATCTGTATTGAGCTGTGCACTCACCAAACAGTAGCTATAATTAATCCTGAAAAGATATACATTTATGCAGTTAGCACATCAGCAAGTATAATAAAGCATCGCTAATCACCAGACCTCTCAGGTGGTCAATACAGTTCGAACGCAAAAAAATACAACAGTCTTTAATTCACATCTGTGTGAAGAATTTCACAAGTGGAATTTTTGGGCTAATTTTGAAAATGTCCTAGCAAGAAGCCAAAAGGTTTATGTCTGCTGTAACATTTTATTGGATGACTGAAAAAACACAGGATTGGTTTCACATAATGTTTCAGTTTCCATGAATTACCAAAACAAAAAAACGAAAAAAATCATGCTATTGTTTACATTAATGGCGATCTATGTTTCCCTTAGATTTGCTTTCAAATTGTTATGTCTTTTCCTGGAGATGTTAAACAAAATATTACTTATCCGGCTGTATTTTTAAAATATATTCAACACTGTAGTGATATATTACTTGTCCAGATGTGCAAAGGAAAGTGTAATGAAGGCCTTAAGATGTTTGATATTTTTGGAGCAGCACCAAGGCTATATTTAAATGGGGTGGTAAAGTATAATTACATTATAGTTACTTCTGTGAAAAAAAAATATAACTTCCTGACATGATCTGTGTGTTCTATCATCCAGAAAAATGATGTAGCTTAAAATGATAAGGATATGAGTAATTGTGGTTATCCCTTTCCTCAGATAAGTTTTCAGGAAATAAGAACCTGAAGGATATGGTGGATAGTAGTTACTTTGGAAAGAAGAGAGAATCATTTTTGGATGTGAGAGGGTTAGCATCATTAATAGGAATTTTTCTTATAAATATTGTGATGTATGTATGTTATAACTTCTGCCAAAAATAATTATATGATTATATGAGGACAGATGTTTACATTTACATAGTTGTTAGGGTGTAGGACAAAAATGTGATTGATGCTATTTCTTGCAGTGGTTGTGAGGTGCATATTTTACAAACTTTCAGAGCTTTTAAGGAAAAGGTACAAGGAGGTTTAGATGTCTTAATGCAAGAAAAAATGTTACTTAGACAGCTTTACAACATGTTCATCAAACACATTATTTATATTATATTCAAAGTAAGGTAAGCGTGAAGTCTTGCTTTATTCATATGATCAAAAGTAATTTAAGCAAACTGGAACAGTTTTTCTCTCTTTTTCTTCATTTGCTCATTTCATTTGTTGGGTCAGCTGGTTGCAAAATCTCTGAATCTACTCAGTCGTGGCATAAGAGTTTTTAGGAAACATTTTGGTATTCTGTTTGCCCTTTACCCAGTGTAACATACACTAAGGAGAAAAAAGGAGGTAAAAAGGTGAAAAATATGAGCTAAGTGTATATTGTTCTCAGAAATGGTATAATTAGAACAAAGCAAAGAAAGACAGTAAAAAGGAAAACACTAATATAAGAAAAATCTTCCCCAATGAAAAGGGTGATAAGGGAAAGACAGAACATGGTAAGTATGAAGCATTTTGGTAGAAGACAATTTATTGTCAATGAAAGGGAACTGCCTTTAGAAGCCCTAGCTACAAATCCATGTAATTAATATATACAAGACATATTTACTATGACAGTCTTAGGACTACTAGCACCTGTGGCATCTATGTCTCTAATGGACACAAGCAACCTGTAAATGGTTCATTTCCCAGGACCCTGCATGTAAATGTTTAATCTCCCAAGCCCCTGCTTACACTTATCAAGGGTATCAGAACTTGTCAGAGACTTGGGCTGCATGGTTAGGCTTAAAAAGGCCCTTGTAGTCATTAGCCTAGTAAACACCTATGAACCATGGATCAGCACTTGGCAACTATCTCTGTAGGCAGTCGGGTAGAAATGGAAGTCTTGAAACAATGTACTAATTGTGTCATGTTATCTCAGAGCTGCCTAGTTTATAAAAAAGTGCTTACAGCATGCAACATCTGTACTTATATACCATCTCTGGAAGCAAAGCTCTTACACAAAGGAACTACAAATACCAAACAGGTTGTCAGAAACTTACAACACTACACACTACAGGACAAACGCATAGACCTATGTATGCTGTGGCTATTAAAAGTAATCTTTCCAATCCAGAAACAGAAAGAGCCTCCTAGATACAGTAATTGCAATAAATAGCCTCAGCAACCTCAAAAGCATGCTATCAACGCAACATCCACCATAGCACACTCAGCCTTAACTCACAATGTCTCTAAAGCTAAGTCCATAAGGCAGACCACCACACAATCCAACATAAGAGACTCTGTTGTGAGGCATGATGATGCCCCACTCATGAGGTTGAGCAAGGAGAAGGTTATGGTCAGTTGCCTCTCAGGTGCAAAGATCCATCAGATAACACACACTCAGGTTATTGAACCATAAGTGTCAGTATGACATAGTCCATGTGTCAGTAAAGGATCTGAGACATAGCTTCCTGGACTATATGAAGAGAGACATGATGGAGCTCTCTGACTGCATGTTTCAGGCTGGTATGAGACTAACATTGAGCATTAGCCTACATTCTCCAAGGATGAAGCCACAATATGAACAGAAGATAATTGACTCTAATAATTGGTTTTGTTATCGGTGTAATTCAAAGGGGGGTGCAATATTTGTCAGCCTGGGAAGATATGATTAACAGACTACACTGCTTTGCCAAGGATGGTCTACACTTGTCAAATCTAGGCTTTTGAATAATGGCTAACACCTTATTCATCTGATTGTGCCTGTTTTAGACATTCCTAACCTGATAAACATTCTGATGCAGCAAAACCAACACAAGAAAATCTAAAGGTGTTAATGCTCAATGCAGGAAGTCTAAATAAGGAGTTTCACTCACTGCCAGCTCTCTTCACCCTGGAGAATGCATACATATGTGCAGTTATTATGACATGGTTTAAAGCTGCAGATAATATCCCGGCAGTGCAGGGCTATAATGTCTTCCATGCATTTAGATCTGTAACTGCACAGGAAGCGACCAATGGTGGAGATGTATCAATTTATATAAAAACAAATGTATCGCAAGGCTTATCAAACATTATGATATGCTTGAGCTTTTCTATATCCAAATTACAACAGGCAAAGTCTCATCCCATATCCTTGCAAGCTATAGGTCCCCCTCTATGAGCCAGGAAATCCATAACATATACTTAAACATACTGGAGACACTCCTCATTCAATCCAATACCATATTCATGACCAACTTTAACTACCTCACTGTAAACTGGGAAATATACATGACCCCTAACATGCAGGCCCAGAGATTCCTGGACTTTGCAAACACAACCTGTACCAGATAGCCCATACACACACTAGGTTTGCTAACATCCTAGACGTACCCCTAGCTGTCTAGAGGCTGCTGTACCTACCCAAAATAAAGTCTTGACAAGCTAAAAAAAAGCCACTCTTGTGGAATCACATCAACAGATTATATAACAAAATCCTGGACAAAAATAGGAAGTGCAATATCCAGCAACTTAAGAACTGAATCCTCATCAAACAAAAAATAACTACGGACTAATTAAGTCAAGCAAAGTAAAATCTGAGATAAAATTAGCCTCCCAGGCAATAGCACAACCACAAGACATTATTCAGTTTTGTCCAAAACATCAAAGGCAATACACAACAATGTACTAAACTAATTGTAAATGCAGTGACTTACACTGCAGAGGACATAGCAAACCTGTTCGAGTTTTGGTCCACTTTCTCCCCCATGCATCTCTTTAAAAATATCTTCAGCCATAGCTCCCTTCAACTATCACCAGGGAGCAGGTCCTTAATGCACTCTCCAAGGCAAAAAACACTGCATTGATGGGATCTGATAACATCCCAGGATGCCTCCTTAATAATATAAAACATTACCTTTTGGGGCCTCTAGAAGCACTATTCAACTGTAGCCTCTAAACAAGCTTCATGGCAAGTGAATGGTGAACTGCAACAGTTATCCGACTACACAAGTCCAGGCCATCTATGGAAAAAATAAACTGCCTACACATAAGCCTGATGGGTCTCATATGTAAGGCCATGGAAAGAAGTATCATGGACATGGTAAATAATAACATAGGAAACCTTCAGACATTGGATCCAACTCAGTTTGGTTTAGTCAAGGGATGGTCATGCTTACTCAACCAGGGAGAATTCTTCAAGAAGGTCAGCAAAGCAATGGAGGAGGTTAAAATTATTTATACTGCTCAGCTTGACCTGGTCAAAGCATTTGACACAATTTCCAGTTTGTCAATTGTAGACAGCCTTACTGAACTAGGTATAAACACCCTATGTAACCTCCTGGATAGCCAACTGACTCATAGATAAGACCCAAGAAGTTAAGAAGGTCAGTCACTGGTGAAGCCTCTTAGAGTTAGGCACTGAGACTATACCTGTTTGGCTTCTAATTCTCTAAAGTCAAGGCTGACCAAATTCACACAATTGCAAATTAGGAGAAGTTACTGAAGCTCTAAAACAGAAACATGTGCCAAGACTGTCTGACACATAGTAATAACTGATGCTAGAGTTACAGTCATAAACTCAGTGCTAAGAATTGCATAATAGTATCCTTCAGTAGGATGACAACCCCTGCAAATTACTACATTGATAATATACCCCTAAGAGTAGACCCAGTATTCAGGAGTTTGGGAACACATGTAGACAGTAACTTAGCCTTTGACCATCATGAGTCTATAGCAGTAAGAAAATCATTCCTTGTTGCACAACTTATAAACAAAGGTATGGCATTCAGGTCCATAGATGTCATTTTTCCATTGTACTTTACCTCATAAGACCAGTTACTGAGTGCAATACACACTTTGGCATGTTTTCTGACCAGGCATATGAAACAACTGGAATGGCCACAGAGATTTCTCACAAAAGTAATACATGGTGTAGAAAAGAAGTCCTACAAGGACCCCCTCAAAACATTGTCCTTATACCCAGGCTCCTACAAGCTACTGAGAGGTGACCTACGAATGGGTTACAAAGCATCCTATAGCATGTTCCTGACCAGGGATATGCAACAACTGGAGTGACCACAGAGGTTCCACACATAAAAGAATACATGGGGCACCTCAAAGCATTGTCCTTATACTTGGTTTTCTAAAGGCTGCAGAGAGGTGAACTATAAATGATCTATAAAGCATCCTCTGATCTAGCCTTAATGGAACTGTTGCACATGTGCAAAACAAATAGTACCAGAGACACACTATCCAAGGACCCAGTCCTTCAACATAAATTGGGCATACTGGAGGGAGAGCTATGTGTCTCAGAGGCTGCTCCTTCTCTTAAACAGGCTTCCCATCTCAGTGAAGTAAAATTCTTTCCTGCAGTTATTCGAAGAAAACTTGGATCAGTGGATGGAGACTCATATGTTTACCCCTGGCCTGGCACCTATGTCTCTATTAGAGAGAGGAAGTTTGTAAATGCTCAAACACTCAAACCCAAATTTCTATACCCCCACATAACGTATGGGACCAATACCTTTGTAATACTTCTGGGAAGCATTGTTAGACTTAAAAAGACACTGTAAGCATGTTAGCCTAGTATTATCTTATGATTCTTTGATCCTATGTGGCCAATAGACATAGGCTGCCAGCCAGGTATAGCCTTCAGGTAGTTATGACAGCTTTCAGTCTTGTTTTGTTTAACGGACATTCAAAAAGACACAAGCTCACTGGAAAACTAGAAGGTATGTACGTGCACTGGCCTGCACCAGGTATGAAACATTTTCTTATAGAGCAATTGGTGCTTCATAGCAAAATATATAGTTATCTTCCATATGGCAACAACATTTTGACATATGACTTAGCAAAATTCCCACTGCCAATGGCAACTCAGCTGAACATGGCTGTGCCAATGCTGGACTTGTGTGTCAGGCTAGTCTTTCATATTCTGTGCCAGGCAATCTGACACATGGAAGCAATAATTCTTCTTTATCACAGTGGGGAATTCAAACCTAGAAGAGTTAAGTGAAGCTTTTCCAAAATCCTGTATTATATATTTTAATTCTAGAGTAATGTCTGCCTCGTGAATTGTTTCTAGGTTGGCATGATGCCCTTCCCAGTATGCTGCTGTGCTCTTCTTGTCCCTGATATAAATGTGCACACCAGTGGTTTCTGCCTGTTCCATCTTCAACAGCAATGGATGCCTGTATGGTGAGCAGCTGTAAATTCATGGATGGTAAGATCTGAAAAGGTATGGAAAGTGCCCTCAGCCATCCAGTAAGTTGTAGTTTGTAGGTACTTTATGCCTGCTACTTTTGTAATTATTAAGGCCTGATAATTGATGAACTTTAATATGAACGAATTGCTGCTCATTATTTTTCCTTCAAAGCTTTACAGCCAGATCCTTATGTATCCACTCAGTATCATCAATGCACCTTTTTCTTTTGATATTCTGTTGCAACACTTTGGGTTATGGGAGAACCTCAGGCTGTTCTGAAAGTAATCCAGCAGTGTGATACAGCATTTGTTTAGCTGCTCTTCTTCTTGATGGGGTAGGGCTGTTTCTTTAAATTTTACTCCAGTGTTAGTTATTGGTGATATATAGGGTTTAGGGTGCAGCCATGAACAGCTTACTTCCTCAGACCATGTTCTTTTGGTGTTGCCAGTAAGATGACAACTTATTCCTTACCACAATATTGTTTTGTTGTATAGCACCAGAAGCATTTAGTTACTGTTTTATATTTTTTCTAATGTAGTATATGCATATCTATTTGTGGCTTCACTGCTGAGGTTACAGACGTACTGTATATTTGTAGTTGTGCTCCGTTGCTCTATGTGACTGTCATGTGACTGTCATGTCACTTGTTTTTTTTTTACTTAAAACTAGGGTTTTTTTTTTAGATGGTTCTGATTAAGTTTGTTTATCTTAATTATTAATGTTCTTAATCAGTTGTTTCTTTTTTATAATAAATGTGTATGTACATGTCTTTGTGCATCCCACAAGCATTTCCTATAATATTTTCTCCAGAGCATTTTTAGGCTTTGTCTTCTTTTTTGCTCTGGACAGTTGGTTGCTTAGATGTTTGGTATAAGTGTGGCTGTCTAGTAAATGCCACTTGATTACTTGACTTGACTGCTACTTTAATCAGTAGTATCTTGTTATTATTATCTTATTATTGTATTGTATTATTATTATATTATTATTGTTAGTATTATCTTCTTTTTATACTCGTTCTTTATTTCATCCTTCAGCTGTTTTCAGTGTCATCTGAGCAAAACCTAGCTGTAACCACACATCAGATTATATCATTGTCAGTTGCAGCTGGTGACTTCAAAGCAAAGGTGAGCTATAGGAAGCAAATGAATGGGTAGTGTTAACATGATGGGATAGAGCTATATATGGCAGCTTGACTCTTTGTTTGCTAAAACAGTAGCTGGGGTCATTCACTCTCATCCACAGACTGTCATAATACCCACTCAGTGTAGACAATTTATTGACTGTTTTCTACTTAGATTTTTCACTGTGATAAAATGAAAGATATAACAGTGATGGCCTCATTAATGTACTTCAACTTATTCTTTTCAAGTACGCAGTAGTCCTGCTACTGTGTGCGTGTGAAGAAAACAATCAAACAGTAGTCCTAAACCAGATCAGTGCTTGCTTAACTATAATTAGAGAATGACAGGGGTCAGCCAGTTTCAACTACAGACTGCCTCTTGCTCATTAGCTAGAGCTACTTTATTATCTATGTGCACAGCAAATGTCTGATTTTGAAAAAATGAATGAATAAATACATAACTAACGGCAGTGGTAAAGTACTTAGCTTAATGCTTTCAGATACAAACAGTTCAGTCCACTGTGACTCTCCCCATATAATCCAGATGAGCTCATCTGGTATGGATACTTTAATAACTGTGTATACTTCAGTTGTCTAATTAATTAAATGAATGAGCATCCACATTAACATATTTCAGCTAGTTGTTGTCTTATACATATAATACAACCTATTGCAACCCCACTTAAGCATAAATACACAACTATGAAAAAGAGGTGCTCAGAAAATAGACCTGCTTTTTTGATTCTCTATACCTCAGATATCTGACAGTGATCAAATAAATGAATAAATAGTAACCACAGTAATATATTTCACTTCAGTGCTGCTAAATCTATATATGGCAACCTATTTCAATTCCTATTCCACATGCATTCACAGATGTGGCCACCCATTACAGCCACTTTATGGTTAGGATACCCGACTGTCATAGGATGAATACATCCATAATAACTGCAGTAATAAGTTTTGGATATTTTTTATCAGATACATTTAGTGCAACCCATTGCAACCACTATATCTAAGTTTACACACACACACACACACACACACACACACACACACACACACACACACACACACACACACACACAAAATTAAAAGTATAAAAGAAAAAAAATGCTGTTGTGTGGTCCTACAGGCTGCTTGGCAGCAGTATCATTGAACAGAAGAACCCAAGTCAATTTATATGAGAAGAACCACAGTGCAGACCTATTAATTAATAATAACAAATATTTAATAAAAACAGTTATTCTCATAATTGTACTTCTGTTATTCTTTCTTAACTTCTTTTAATCTCATTCAGTCTGCCTCAGGCACCAATCTCCTGGAAAGGCTGGAGCCAACAGGAAATGGCCACTTCTGAAGAATAGTTTTGCTCATTCAAAACAGTAAGAATGCTTGCTTTGTTCTGTATATGGGTGTACGTTTTAGTGGGAGAAACTAAGCCTAGCTGAGCAAGCTGCTTCTTTTGACAGAAATTGGAATCAGAGTATGCACAGTAGTGTGCATGAAGACTATTTTTTTTATAATTCAGAAGGGAAATAAATGTTTGTGATAGTTTTTTTTCATCTTGGAGGACTGCAGCCTAGCAGCCAGTACCATGAACTATTCCTGATTTTAATATCTCTGTTCTTAAAGTAGCTAATTTAAGGATACACTGTTAATATTCTTCTGGACAGATTCTCTTCCAGTTTCACTCCACCCACTTTCTCCTCTCTGTTACCTTCACAATCTCCCTCATGAGAACAATTTGGACCAGGTCCTTTTGTCTCTGTCCAAAACTAAAACAACAACAAAAATAAAACATTACTTCATTAGGTTCTGATATCCCTAGATCTTGTTGAGAAGTGTAAAGTCTCAACATAGCAAAATCACTCTTATTAGCTCTTCCACCTGAGTCGCTGCACTGGTTATATCCCTGAAGAGTGGAAAGTGGCAGTTGTCATGCACTTGCATAAAAGTGATCCCTCTACTGATCCTGGTAATTAAAGGACTATTTATCTCACTAGTACTATTTGCAAAGCTATGGAATGTATTATACTTGAACTAATAAAATGAAATAGGTGACCTTATATCCACGGTGGTGGTGCTGCGGTACCGTTGTCGCCTCACAGTAAGACGCTGTCCGCTTTGACTCTCAGCTAGAGCATCTTCTGCATGGAAACATGCATGAATGGGCATACCTTCATTGAAGGTTTGCATCAGGGCTTGCAACTCTGCACGTAAAAATCAACTGCCAATCATTAGCGGACCGGAGTTCTGCTGTGGCGACCCCTAACCGGGAAAAGCCGAAAGACACAACAACAGGTGACCTTATATCCAGGTGTATACAGCTGCTCAACTTTGTAAAAGGCAGATTATGGCTGCTCAACATGGTTGAGTTCTTTGATAGGGTTACTGAGGCCAATGATAGAGGCATGCAGTCCACATTGTTTATCTATATCTTGCCAAGGCCTTTGACACTATCCCCTATACTGGGAGTATTGACAAATCTACCAACTCAGCATTAACTGATACATAGATCACTGATTTGAAAATGGCTATATATCACAACCAAGGTCAGGAGGAGAGGGGTTATAGTCTCCAGACAGAAGACTATCACTGGTAGTTTCCCAACCTACACAAAAACAGACGCACGAAGTCAGAGCTCGAGATAAAATAACTTTAATCCACAAAGCTTTCTGGATAACTCCCCTTCTTCAGTGTATGATAAAAAAAACAGTTAAACTTCTATTAAATTTATATAAAAGCACATAACATAGCAACCAGTCAGATGGCATAAATAATTCACATATAAAGTTTAAAATATAGGAGCCAATCTCATAAAAATAATAACATATGCAAGTTTAAATAATATCATAAGCAAGTTTACATCAAGCACAACATGCCCATTTAATAACAATTAGTTAAATAAAATGATTCATTAAATAAAGCTTGTAGAAAGTTATTAATACCATTCCAAAATGGCTTGATTTTAACACAATCAAAGAAAATGTGGTTCCAATCTGCATTGTGTACTTGCTCACATTTCCAACATATTCCTTTTATGGTAGAACTAATTTTACTGATTCCATCTGGCATTAAGAATGCTCTGTGCAAGCATTTCCAATTAAAAACTTTCCAGTATTATGTAAAGGATGTATATTTTATCGATAATAAGATATTTGTTTTAATATCTTCAGTTAACTGTATTGAGTGTCCTTTTGTTATATATTTCCAATATGAGGTTTTGGGTGTTGTTTTATAGTTTATCAATATTTTGTAAAATTTTGAAATACTGTTTCCCATGTCAAAGTCATTATATATGATTTCATATATGTATTTCATAAATTTACGTATTTCTTTAAATGAAGAATTGTTAATTATTCTGCTTAAATTTCCCGAATATGACAGAATACTCTGTAAAGTTAGCCAGTCCTGTTGTGGAATTTTGAATGTTGTTTTTATTACTTGCATATCTAAAACTTTTAGTTCTTTGATACATTGGAGCCAACAAACAAATCCTTTCTGTTCCCAGGAATTAATAATTTCTCTGTATATTTTATGTGGAAAGTTCTTTGTGACTATAAATGGTGTTAAATGGTCAAACCAGATTTTTAAATCTATATTTGCATTAATAATTTTCCTAAATGAGTCAATGTAATAATTAATCATACTAGTTTTAATGGGTTTAGTTATGTTATACTTCTTACTAATACATAATATGTGCCATGGCAAATTGTTTTTATCTGTTATTTGATTTTTTTTTTTTGTAAATCAAATTCATTTATTGATATTACAGTTAGTAATTCTTTCCAATTTGCAGAATAATTTGGATTTATCCAATCTGACATTGTTTTAGATATTGATGCTTTTATATATGTTTCCCTATCAGGAAAGTTTAATCCTCCCTTTTACCACGGTCTGATATGATGTACTAAAGCTACTATGTTTCTTTTGGGAAACCATAAACATTTTATTAGGCATGAATTTATTTCTTTAAGTTATTTCTTTTTGGTAACAGTTGTATTGCTAAGACTATAGAATCTTGGGCAGTAAAACCATTTTTATTTACTGTAGTCTATCTTCAAATGTTAATATTATTTTGTTCCATTTTTCCACAGAGATTTTAATTGTATTATGATATTATTATAGTTTTTGAGATTAGTTCATTATTATCCTTGCATAACTCAATTCCAAGATATTTAAGGTAGATTCTTGTTCCCCTATGATGTGATACCCCTTAGTCTGCAGTTCTTTTTTTTATTTAAAAATAAACATTTTGATTTTGATTTATTGAAATGGAATGCTTAAGTCATGTGAAATTTGTCAATTAATATATCTATTTTTTTCTAATGTCTCTTTTGTATTAGATGATGTTAGTAATATGTCATCAGCAAATAACATTACTTTAGAATCATATTGTTTATAAACAGCTATTCCTTTGATTTTTATATTTTTGCGAATTGAATCTGCCAATATTTCAATAGCCAGAATAAATAGAATCAGTGACATGGGACAGCCTTGTTTAGTGCCTTTTGTTATATGTATAGATTCAGAGGTAAAAAGACCTTACTTGACATACGCTAAATTATTTGTATATATATTCTTTAGGAGATGAACAAAGGATGCAGGAAATTCAAATAGCATTAGGATTTTGAATAAATAGTCCCAGTTTAGGGAATCACAGGCTTTCGCTATATCTAAGCCAATTATGAGTATTTCTTTATTTTCTTTATTAACATAATCAGTAAGAGAAATTATCCTTTTTATATTGTCATGTGTGTGTCTATGATATATAAATCCAGTTTGATCATTAGTTATTGTTTTGGATAGTGGTATTTTCATTCTGTTAGTCAACATTGTCATGAATATCTTATAGTCATTATTTAATAATGATATAGGTCTATATGAGGTACAGAGGTTTGGGGATTTGTTTTCCTTTAGGATTGGTGTGATTAAGGAATATCTCCAAGAAGGTGGTATTAAAGCTTGTGACTGAATTTCTAATAGAGTTTTATGGAAGAGGGATAGTATCTTTGAAGGAAAAAATGTATATACTTCCATAATTATGCCATCTATACCTGGAGCTTTATTATTTTTATCCTCTTTTATTGTATCTGTAATTTCATTGTAGAATATGGGTGCTTGCAGATCTAGTTTTAATTTTTCTGTTTTTTTATATTAGAACAGCTTTGATCTAGATTTAATTGATTGATATGTGTATTTTCTTTTTGGAAATGTTTCTTATAGTGATTTCTATAGGCATCAAGAATGTCTCCTATATTCAAGACATTTTTCCCTTTCTTTTTATGGAAGATACTTTTAATGTTATTAGCTTTTGATTGTATTTTGATTCTTGTGGATAAATTATGTAGATATTTGGGAGAAGTGGCCAAGGTATTCATTTTTAGTTTTTCTACAGCTAAACTAGTTTTATGTGTTAGAATTTCATTGTATTTATTGTTTAATACTTCTACTTTCTTTTTCATCTCCAAATGATTTTGATTTTTTTCAGCTTTTACTGACAACAGTGTGGATTGTAGATCTAATAATTCAAATCCCATTCTCTGATTTTTATTATACCAAGTTACGGTTTTACCCTATATGTAAGTTTTTAATGAGTCCCATATCATTATTTTATTTATCTCTGTGGTATAATTAATATCTTAGAAGAACTGTAATTCAGATAATAACCAGGGTTTGAACTCTTTAATTTTAGTTATATATGCTGGAATTGAAAAGTGGCAGTGAGTGATTGAGAAATTAATGATTTTAGAGTGTAAGTCATGGGCAGCAAATATTTTATCTATTCTAGTTTGAGCATCAAATCTGTGATCTTGATGGGAAAACAACAAAGATTTATCTTCTTTAAATTTCAAAGTATCTACAAGCTGAAATGATTGTACCCACGTGCTTAAAGCTTTTGATACAGCAGAGGTATGCAGTGGTCTTTTATTTGTAGTTTCAGAAATATCAGATATACAGTTAAAATCTCCTCCTAATATTAAGTTGCCTTTATAATTATTGGAAAAGAAATCCAAGTGTTTTTAACAGTTCCTGGTCCAATGCCTGGGAACCAGTATAGATTGGCTAGGGTCCATATTAACTCTTACTAATGCCATAATGCCTTCTTTATCTTCATACTTCTAAATGATTTCTGGGTTAATCATATTTGTTTTCCATAAAATTGTTATCCCTTTTGTCCTTGTCTTATAAGTGTATTGCACCAGTATCATATATTCCTTAGGATTCCATTTGTAATTGTCATCTGTTTTGAAATTAGTTTCTTGAAGGAAGACAATTTGTGCTTTGTTCAGTTTTAAATATTTCAGGAGATTTGATCTCTTGCTAGGATTCTTTAAGCCACTGGTATTTAAAGATAATAAAGTTAAATCCATCTTAGGCTATTTAGACTATGTATTTTTTGTTTTAGTGTGACTATTAAACATTTTTCTCTGATAACTATAAAGTATATGTTTGAGATTTTAAAAGAAATTATCAGTTTTATACTTTGAGTGTTTACCAATAAAGTAATGTTTTGGTCAGTCATACTAAAAATGTTTTTGTGAAATAAATTTAAATTAAAAATGTGAACAAAACTAAGATCTCCACTAGCCATGGAATGAAAATCATTCCTAATCTGATGGATAATCCTAAGCCCATCAGATTATCACTCATACCTTGACAATCCATAACATCTAAGATCCATAAATTGAATTATCATATGGAGAATATATGTAATAGGAATAAGCAATATTTATGTCATTTTGAACAGATATAGTACTATTGTAGATTAGACAGAATTCTAATACAATATAAATATCTACTTGTATAAGCAATTAATATTTACATGAAAGATAGATGACAAGCAATTCAGTCAAAGTAAAGTAGGATGTATCATTTATAAAACTCTCAGTAAAAGATGATAGCACACAGTTATTAAACATA
This sequence comes from Protopterus annectens, assembly GCF_019279795.1. Taxonomy (NCBI): domain Eukaryota; kingdom Metazoa; phylum Chordata; order Ceratodontiformes; family Protopteridae; genus Protopterus; species Protopterus annectens. The sequence goes on from NC_056727.1 coordinate 983,286,426, forward strand.
TTCACCCTTATTGATGATGTTTTTTAAAACGTATTACTTAATATAAATAGATGGTAATAATATTTACACCTAATGTTTATAATACAATGTATTTTACTGGATATATCAGAAGTTATATTTCATTGTTTGCCAGCATTTAAGTAATCACTTTGTTTGTTGCTAATTTACTTATAGCATCAAGTTTGTTTTTATGTGAACATTGATGAAAGTTAGTGCATTTTAATTATCAGTGCATCCCTCTTCTCCCCATTTCCTACACATAAGGATTTTCATATCTGTCATTTCTTATTATAAAATGAGTGAAATTATAGGTTAAAACAACAAATTCACTTATTGTGATGAAAGATTACACATTCCCTTTCCATATTCATAAATGGAAATCTTATGGCATATACTGAACGTTTTTATATTTAAATGGCAACATTCTATTTTGTATAACCGGCAAAGGTTAAACTGAGTGATTATTGTCAATTGAATACTATTTGTTCAGAATGTGATTCTGTAACATTCCGAGTTCGGGCTTCTATTGTTTCCATTGAACAACTTTATCAGTTTGGTGTCATGTATAAAACATTAGTTACCTTGGTAACAGCTTAAGTATTGTGTATGGTCAAGATGGGTTACAAAACCACAATTCAAGTTAAAGCAATTATATGACTTGCTATGCACATTTACTTATATGAGAAAATCATCATGCTTCCCCTTGATATTCAATATAGTGTACATCATTTATGACAAGTTAAAACAATAGTGGTATTATACACAAGCCCATGTTATTAAACTGAGTGTCTATTGTCAATGTAATACTATTTGTTCAGAATATGATTGTTACATTCTGTGACATTGCAAGTTCAGGCTTCTTTTGTTTATCTTGAACAACTTTGTCAGTTTGATGTCATGTATAAAATATTAGTTACCTTGGTAACAGCTTAAGTATTATGTATGGTCAAGATGGGTTACAAAAACTACAATTCACGTTAAAGCAATTACATGACTTGTTATACATATTTGCTTATATAAGAAAATCATCATGCTTCCCCTTGATGTTTAATGTAGTGTATGTCATTTATGACAAGTTAATACACTAGTGTTATTATACACAAGCCCATGTTATTAAATCCTGTCTTTAATATCTAAATTCAGCAGACTGCTTCATCTTATATGACAATTACATATTTTATGTCTAGATTTACTAAAATCATACATTACATAACTGTGTTTTTTTTTTTTTGGCTGTTGCTTAGTTATTTGAGAGACCACAAGCTGTAATGCTTATTCTTATTATTAGCTCCTTCCAAGCATGTTTAAACAGTCCATATACTTTAAATTATGAAACCCTTCTAGTTTCTTATTTGTTATAAGTATATTTCCATCCTTACATACACACATATCAGTACTCCAACCACAGGCAACAATGCCCATCCAGTTTTGCCAGAATACCATTCACTAGTTCATGTGGTGTGTTTCCAGGCTGTACCAACATTTGTCCTGTTCCATTTTACCAGCTTGTTCCATGCAGTGGCCACTCTGCCAGTAAACCACTCAACACACCTTCCATTCCACATAGATATTTCCATGAAGGAAATCTGATGACTCTCTAGCACTTCCTGGCAACCTCAAATTTCCCTAGAATCAGCTATCCCGATATGCCCAACACGTCTGAGCAAGCTCACCTTCCAGACCACTGCAAAGGGTACTGCACAATACCAAGGGTTCTTAGTCTTTCACAGTAACTCAGACTTCCACTCTTATGCAAGTCCTTAATGTGTTTGGACCAAAATACATTTTAAATATAAAATTCCGCTTATTATTTATTTCGTTTTTTATCAAGAATCAACTTAATGAGCTAAACAAAGTGTTGGGAGACCATCAATATGTGTACATGTGGTTTAAAATAGCCCTTTTATTATTTTTTTTTTAAAAACCAAAAACATCATTGCTGAGAATCATCTCAGAGGCTCCTCAGAGCCATTAAGCATTATCGTCACGCTGTCTCCATTACCATAGCAACCTGGGAGCATCAGTTTCTATTAGCATATCTGTGTACTGCATACCAGAGGCTCGCGATGCACCTGATGGAAAGCTTCACTTCACTGCAACTTCAAGTCTAAATTCCCTCCCTTTCAGCAAGGCAGCAGTCAGGAAAAGAACAGAACGTAAACAGATCAAAAAAAAAAAAACTCCCAACAAGCCACCACAGCAAGAGATAACACATTCTTCCAGCCTTCCCACCTCTCACTCAGCAGATGTATAAACAAACTATTCTCTGCCAAAATATCTCAAATCACAGTTTTATCTACCCCCTTCCCCTGGATCCAGGCCAAAACACCAAATGTTTCTTCCTGATACACAAGCATCAGTAAACCTCGATCACAAGCCGCAACCCACAGCTTCCTGGAGACAAAAATGGCAACATACAACAGCTGCCAGACATAGCTGCATCCACTCAAACCATGTCAGGCTTAATCATACAGTACTCAAAACTATGATGCCTGTCATAATTGATATTAAGTATGTTTAGACAGAATAATAATGACATTTGTACTAGCTGCCAGACACGGCTGCATCTATGCACACCATATCAGGATTGATCAAACAGCACTCAAAGCTATAATACCTGCCATAATTGATATTAACTATGTTTAGCCAGAATAATAATAACATTTGTACTAACTGCCAGACACAGCTGCATCCACGTACACCATATCAGGATTGATCAAACAGCACTTGTAGCTGTGATACCTGCCATAATTGATATTAACTATATTTAGACAGAATAATGATGACATTTGTACTAAGAGCTAGCTACTATTATTTAACCAGGATATACATGACATTTCTAAATCATGCTTTAACTGAAGAAGGCATTAGTCTCCATGACAGCATGTTTTTCAAAGCACCCTACTGTTACTGCTATTATATATGATGTTAACTTGTTACATTTCAGTCTGAATTTTGATGAATGGTACCTTGTTGAATTAGTTAATTAATTACTTAAACTATTATAAGTAGAATCAATGAAAAATGAACAAGATAAGTATTCATTGAGTTCAAGTAGGGGAATAGAAACTTCTATGTTTGTATTATATGTTGCTTTGCTTGACTTATATATAATGTAAATAGTAACCCATCTTGACCTACCTGTGTTTGTTTATGGCAGGGGACCACCAGATTGGCTTCCTTTTTTTGGAGGATAGCATCTTGGTTCTGTTTGGGATAGCACAATCCATGCACTTGTGTAAGTACTTATAGAGTGCATTTGTGTAGGATTCAGCAGCTGTAACTGTATTGTCCATCTGCATGGGTGTCATGAAGTTCACCACTTCTGTCTTAAGAAGCATGAAGTTGGCTTTGGAGAAATTTTTTACTCTTGTTTCCTTAATGGGGGGTGGGAGCGGGATGTGGATATCAAGGGTGATTAGCTTATGGTCGGATCGGACCAACGAGGAGTTGACTTCAGGTGTGGAACACCGGTCACTCATGTTGGTAATGACTAGGTCTAGGATATTGTTGCCCCTGGTGGGGGTGTGGATAAGTTGATCCAGGATATTGGAGTTTATGAATTCCAGAAAGCGTTGAGCTAAGGAGTTGGTACATGAGTAGTTTCCCCAGTTAATGGTGGCGTATCTGAAGTCAGACATTATTAGGGTGTTTGGTTGAACCCTTATATTTTCCAGTACATCAAGAAAAGAGGAGTGGGAATCCTGGGGCATGGTGGGGGATCTGTAGCAAGCTGCAATTTGGATTGCAGTTTTGCACAGAGTTAGTTGCACTTGAATAACCTGGATGCATTATGCTGAGCAGCTAGCCTGGAGGTGTGGATATCCTTAATGAATATGGTTCTAATCTCATTGGCAAAAAGTATTTTTATCTTGGCTGGAAAGGCCAGCTGTGCTTTATTGTTGTTTTGTTTCAACAGTTTTATTACTGGCCAGACTTTTTTCCTTTGTTCTAGTATTCTGGAAGAATAATCATTATCAAACCTTATCAGGCTTTGATTGTATTTTAAGGGTAATTTTTTCCGAGCAGATTTCAATATTAGTTCCTTGTCCAGAAATGAAAGAAATGTTACAACTATGGATCTAGATGGAGTATTTGTTGAGTAAGAAGCAGGTTTCCTCAGTGTTCTATGCGCCCTTTCAATTCCAAATAAAAGTCCCTCTTTCAAGTGTAAAAATTCAGGAAACATGGTTATTAAAAAAGAAATAATATCTTCTCCGTCAGTGTTTTCAGGCAGACCAAAGATCCTTATGTTGTTTCTCATTTCCCTGTTTTCTAAGTCATATATTTTGTTAAGCAGCCATGTATTTTGTTTAAGCAGAAATTCTTTTTGGAATTCTTCCTCTAAGAGTCTCCCTTCAATGCCATTTAGAGAAGTTTCTATATTTGTTATTTTTGCATGGTGTTGCTGTAATAGTTCCTTACGAGTATCAGTCTGTTTTTGAGAATTTAATTTCAGGTTTTCTAAGTCATTTTTAAAGCCATCCATCTTCAAAGATCGTTCCTGTAAGGTAGGTGTCATCAATTGCAGTTCTTTTTTCAAAGCAGCATCTGGATGAGAATTCCTTGAGTTGTTTATATTCAGTGACTCAATATATCTCCAAATTACTTGACAGGAAAGTTTTTGTATATCTCCACCAAAATTGATATTTATGATGTTTAGTAGTTTATCTATAGATTTCTGACATTTTAGACTTGAAGATAATAAAATGTTCCTATATTATTACACTAGTTTATGGAGCTGTCAAAATTCACTGCTCTCAGTCGGTCATTTAGGCTCCGCCCCATGAGCTACATTCTTGAAGACATATTGTTCTTTTTTTTAGACTGGGCCTGGAAAAACAAATGGTTTTGAAATTTTTAGTTTGACTCCAAGGACATTTGCAATGTTAATATCCAGTATTGTGTTGCCTATTGTAGTTGATTTTGTTATTAGTTGGATGAAACTGAATAGGTTAATGCTTAGATTTACTTTTTGGAGTGGGTGTGTTGTTTTGGGATTGAGAACAGACTATGTTGACAATTCCTCAAATGATAATTTGTTGCTTAATGTTTACTGAGAATGAGGAAAGAAAATATTTTAATGTGATAACATTTTTATTTGATAGTTGTGGTGGGATGTATATGGTGGACAGATGGAGTTTTATGGAGGAGTATACAATTAGCATTGCTAGCAGTAATTTATCTTTCTCAAGGCAGGGAATACGGTAGTCAGATTCTGCTGTTCTTTTAAAGCTCTGTGTGTGTGTGTGTGTGTGTGTGTGTGTGTGTGTGTGTGTGTGTGTGTGTGTGTGTATGTGTGTGTGTGTGTGTGTGTGTGCGTGTGTGTGTGTGTGTGTGTGTGTGTGTGTGTGTTTACTTGTATCAAGTATGCTTTGGGCAGTTGTGTCTTGCAAAAAAATTGAAAAAATGGCAAATGTCCTGAGATTTTAGGACAAAATTATTTCCTATATTTTATGTAATACTTGCATAAAAGAGTTATTCTGTATCTGAAACACTTAAATGTTATAAGAAACAGAATAAGGAACTAAAATGCTACAAGAATAAGCTTTTATTTAGGCAAAAAAACTGAAGTTCTGTCCTTTGTACTAGCCATGGGTATGTTTTGCCCTGCAAAATCTGATGTTTGTACCAAAAATGTCCCACTTTGGGCATTTGAAAAGATGGCAACCCTACAGCTTTATGATAATATATTCAAGCATTCACTTTGATTAGTTAATTGCATATACTACGTGTTTATGAGAAATATTGCAAATACTTTTCCAGAATTGTGGTTTTGACAGAAGACAGGTTTTGAGCTGAGAATTACAGATGGTAGTATCAGAGTTAGGTTCAGTGTCTACACTGACTAGCAAATGGATAAGGACAGATGGGTAATAGCACAGGAGCATAAGTTTTTTTCAACTTTATGATATATGCTTTATGCCTTAATGATAGGATTAACTTTGTGAATCTTGTTTGTACAGATTCTGGCGACTGAACTTGTTTCATACTGTATGTAGAAGAAAACAAAATTATGTTCCAGGATATTATAAAGTCCCACTAAGTGATCTAGATCAGAGGTAGTCAATGTTTTAAACATTAGTTTTACTTGCTAAGTTGTTATAAAGTGTATTTGACAAACGTTACTTATATTTATGTTTATTGCCAATAATTCCCAACTCCTTTACATTTGTAATTTTCTCTAATACAGTGTCACTCAATTTTACATTTACATTAATCTCTCATTTTCCAAACATCATCCACTTAAATCTGAAAATGCAAAATTACACACCCATGCTAGATGACCAATTACTAACTTCTCTAAGATAACTATTTAATATATTTATCTCAATATTTAAAGCCACTACAGTCCTGCTCTTATAATAATCTGAGTACTTAGCTAACCATGTAAACTTAGCCCTTGAAGGTGTTGAAACACTACAGTAAATAGTCCATGTTCCAGCACAGACCCTTGAGGGATTCATGTCATGCCTAGTGAAATGGAATAATCTGTTTTATAAGCAGAGATACATGAACGTGCTTATTCTGACAAAAGAAACATGAGATGATGTATGTCCTCAATGTGATGGATCTTCAGAGCCATACACTAAGAAGGAAAGATGACCATTGGTCATCCCTGACAATGATGGACGGCTGTGCTACAGACTGGACATAGGTTATCTGGTTATATCATTTGAAATGAGTAAACCATGGATCTCACCAGAGCTAGAAGTTCATAAAAGCATAAAAGGATAACTGAATCTCTCACGCTCTCTTTATATATATATATATATATATATATATGTATACACACACACACACACACACACACACACACACACACACACACACACACACACACACACACACACACACCTTGAAATATAAGCAAAATTATAGCTAATCCTGTGCTGTCCCTGGATCTTGGTGCCCCTCAACTTTAAGTTGAAGAGCAAGCTAAAAGAAAAAAAAAACAGTCATTATCTACATGAATAAGAAAAAAGTTCTCTAGTTTTAAAACTGTAGCAGGTGGCTTGTTACAATGTGTACCTTACCAAAAGCACTGAAATCTGAAACAATGCAGTCCTGACCACAAAAGCAGTATCAGCATTTATTTCTGTTCTGGCACTCAGAAATGGTAGAGAAATGAATGACGGTACTGCACTACTAACTGATCAGCATCACACCCAGGGCAGTACTTTGCCACCCTAATTATGCCTCTGTATATATGGTAAAAGTATCTTTGGTTGAACTGGCTATTTGTTAAAAACTTTTTTTTGTAGCAGAATTAGTGAAGCACAAGGTTTGTTAAGTGGAGGAATATTACAGTTTTCTCTCATTGAATTTAAGTTATGGTAAATTGAGGAGTAATGCTGAAAGTTTCATTGAGGCAGAGTATGTGTGTGTGTGTGTGTGTGTGTGTGTGTGTGTGTGTGTGTGTGTGTGTGTGTGTGTGTGTGTGTGTTGGTATGTCTGTGTTTTGTGTAGTGGTAATGCTAGCAATGGTCTTTATTACCCTGATGTGTTGGGTTGGGGTTACAGACAGGGTTAGGGGTGTTGTTAGTACACATGAGCAGTGTGATGCAGGGGACATGGTTTCCCTTCTCAATTAATTTATTATACAATTTCCACTCAGTACAAGTATACTTAGTATGGAAATAATTCCCTATTTATTTGCTTAAATGTTAGCTACCTCTTTTTCTTGTATTCAAACTTTCCCAAATAATATTAGCAACGTTTTCATCATGAATTTTTTCCATGTCCTGTTTTTCTTCATTTGTCTCTAATACATCATATTTGCTATGCTTTTCCAAACTTACATCACTTTCTTTGCATTTCACACATTTTCAGAATTAATTCCCATGTGTTCATTTTATTTTATATACTTTGCTCACTTTCTTCATTCATTAGAACAGTATCCTCCACTACTTCCTTTTTCTCCATTTTCTTCCTTGTTCTCTTCAATTTCAGCAGTTTTTACTCCATCACTCTCTTTCTGTGTATTACATTTTTATCACAATGAAGCCAAACATGTATAGTCACATTACAATATCTGCACATGTTCCCTTCTGCCATTTTGATGTCATTTTTCTCATTTACTAACCAAATGATCAGTTTCCCCACAAAAATAACATGGTTACAGTTAACCCAAATAATGGAAAATCTCTTTGATTTTTAATAAAGTGCTAAGCACCTTACTTCATTATTCGAACATTGCAAATCAGTCCAAGCCTCCAGTCACAGTCCATATTTCCTGACTATCATTTTGTTCCTCTACATTGTAAATTGTATCACAACAGCCATCAAAGTACATTCTTAAATAATTAGTACCAAGCTTTATAATTTCTGAACTGATTACCTGCTTTTTTTCTTGTAGACATGCTGGAAGTCTCTAAAACATTTTCCTTCCATGGAACTATGTTTTGCTTTCTATTAAATTCTGCTACAAATTTGCCTGCCACTTCAGCTATCTCAAACACTATAGTAGCAAACCAGTTTTTGCCCAGACATACAATCAAATGAATTTATCTTGCCACAAAGCTGCAAGGTTTTATAATAGAGCTCTGAATAAGATATCTATAAAATATTTTAGATTCTTTGCTTTTATAATGACATCTCAACAATAGTAATCTAATGACACTATAAAATTTCTGTTTTTTGCTCCTGCTGTATCTTCTGAATCATCTGCTGTTAGACAAGCCAAATTTTCTTTACAAAACATGCTTGCTGACCCAGGAGCAGCCATCTTTTCTGCATCGTCTTGCACCGTTCCCTCTTTCATTGTGGACGTAACCACTCATTCAGCATCCTCCACTACCCCTTCACATGATCTCATTTATATCACTGGGATATCCCTGTCTTTGAATTTCCGTTTCCTGGTTCATGCAATTAGCAAAATCTTTCTCTAGCTTGTTAGGCCACAGTCTTTCTGAACCTGACAACTGCTTGTCATCATTCAGCAAATTAATAATTTCTTCACTGAAACATCTCTTTTTCATGGTAATAATTGCTACATTGTTTTTTCTCCAGCAATCCTTAACCTGTCACTTTCAAATCTCCATAACACCTCCAACATTCTCAGACTCCTTCTCCTTCATCTTGCCTCTCTCTCTCCAGAGCACAACCCTACTATTCAGAGAGAGTATGGGTTCTTCACTAAAAATCCAGAGAAAGTGTAGGGGGAATATCCCCAGTGCCTTGGGCAATGTACAGCTACACAGCTAACCTATATCCTTAGGTGGTTTCAGAATACAGATCATTAGCATAGTGGGACTAACCCAGTCAGTAACAGTAAGTAATGGAATAAAAAAAAAATCAAGGTAAAAAAATAACATTAAGGTGCGTACTATCATCTTCCCGTACATACTGCTATTGGGCTAACTAATAGAAACTTTGATGCTAACAAAGGACCCGCATGGTTTGACTAATGAAATTTAAAATGCACTCTAAGGCTGCAACTAAACACGAGGCTACAGCACAACATGTTGACTTAGCTGAAATTTCTATGGGATGCAAATAGTTTTCAGGTAATATTTGTCGCATGTTAATGCACACTTCCTTTCTGTATCACAATAGTAGTGATTCCAGAGACAATTACCTCAGTGACCTAAAGCACCACCCATAAGTCTGTTCCTGGCCTTAAGGACTTCCAGATTGGCAGCGCTTTACTGAAATTCTCTTGTTGGGAAATATCAATTTGTTGTCAGCCAGAAAACACAATGGATTACATTGGAGTTTATGATCTAATGGCATATATGTCAGCTTTAGTGTTACTCATAGTTTCATCCTTACTTATGTGGTTGGGTGAGGCAATGATGCTCCCCATTGCTTCTATTCAGCAGCAAGTGCAACTGTTATATGATAATTACATTGCAGTTGCCCCACTGATTGCTGTAATAAATTTAAAGAAGACCAACACAAGCGTAAATTTTGAAATTACAGAATGTTTGCAAATTATACTGAGGACTGTACAGAGAGATTCATTTAACATGCTTTCTTAATAGTATCCTACTGAATAATGCACAACTATACATTGGCAGCACCAAGTGTGCGTGTGTGTGTGTGTGTGTGTGCGTGTGTGTGTGTGTGTGTGTGTGTGTGTGTGTGTGTGTGTGTGTGTGTGTGTGTGTGTGTGTGTGTGTGTGTGTGCGTGTGTGCGTGTGTGTGTGTGTGTGTATGTGTGTGTGTGTGTGTAAATATTGATATAGCTAGATAAGTTTAAGTAAATATTGTCTATGCAAATAAGGCTAGTGCAACACTAATGACCCTAAAACAAGATTCTTAAAACATAAGTATTTACTAACATACATGTAGACTATAGTGTTCGAAGGGTAAGCCAATCTACAGCCATAATCACAGATCAGATTAACACAATAGAACTGAATAACGGTAATCCACTAATCATTTTTAATATGATCATGGCTAGTGTGTCAGTCATCTCTCACTGCTGACTAAGGCACTTAGCATTCCCACACTAAGGGGTGTGTCCAGCCATGACTCTTGGATACATAATTTTCCAGGGACTTTTCTACTCATTTGAATATAAAGTACATGAGACTAAAACTTGACAAGTTTAGTACACCAATATAGAATGTGTTGATCACTGTTATCCATATAGACCCAGTGCTGGTGAAATTTCTGTTTGTGCAGCAGCAAACCAGCAGCGATTTAAATGTTTAGGATGTTTCTTTTTCCAGCAGTTATGTGATCATGGAGTTATTATATATTATTATTAGGGGTGAGAGGGGTTAGATGATTGTCCCCCTAAAAAATGCTTTTTTCTGTTTCTTTTGACTGGTTACATTTTTAGCCTGTTTCTTTAATATGGCTGAAGCTTCTCGACAAAACATAGTGGAATCCTCTCTAGGTAGGAGCAGGTCGACTATTTCTTGGATTACATTTTTTAGGGGTATAAAGTGATAGAGGTGCACCATTGCTAGGGGACATCTACTACCCTGGTAGACTTGAGTTTTAAGGGCAGTGACAATCTTAGCCACTAGAATGTTCCAGAGCCATATCAAAGATACTATAGGGGTATCCAAATATCCAGGAAACAGTTTGTGTAGCAGTATCTCAGATGTCTAATAGTTCATGAAGGGACGTACATAAATGTGTTGTAGATACACATGGTCAGAACACCACTGATATACAGCCTCAACATTGTTTGCTACCTGTCATATATACATGGCAATGTGGATGTTACATACAATCTACCCACCATGTATACATGCTACACACAATCCAATCTGTAAAGATACGACTCACAATGTGTCTGCATATATAAACGTGGATACCGTGTTATCAATATTCAGTTAGTATGTGACCACTAAGGTCACATCATTGATACATGGCACATCTTCCAAGTAGAAGCCGTGTTGGTAATATGTGACATTTTAGTGTCTTCTATCTTGACGGTAAAATAATCTGCTCCAAGATGATGGAAGGTATTCCTTTGAACTGTGGCTGTACAGCCAAGTATGATCTCTACAAATCTCATAACAGCAGACCTGTAAAGGGGACACAGAAGGGGTAGAAATATAATCAAATGTATTTCAAGCATTAACATCAGATCCTAGTGCCTTAATGATTCTGTTGAAACCTTACAGTACCCAAAAGGCAAAGCATCCAAAGTATTCCTTGAATGTGACATATGCTGCACATCATGGCCCCCACCACATTCACAGCCCACCTTGTACCTGAAGGCCCAGGTTACACAGATGTAAATCAGGACAATAGGTGTGTGCATTCAGGATTTCCAGAGAGGCAACACTGTCCTATGTTGCTGCCTTTATAAATCAGTTCTACAGGGGTAGTAGATAACCCCAAGCATTTGCCAATAACCAAACAGTACAAGGTCACATACAAATAGACAATCAACAAGATTGTATACAAATAGACAATATACTGCATGTACATGCATGTATACATATATGTGTCACATTTTAATGCAATAAATGTTAGAAGCATGGTAAAATTTAATGCTTGGGATCTGGGTTAGCAGTTCATTAACTCCTAGGCACTGTGGCCATACAAGACAAAAAGACCATAGATAGGTCACACAGCTGGAGAGATCTGTGATTATCTTCCCCAAGCAGGACCACCCTCAGGAGCAGTACTCAGTATCATACTGAATATGTTTGCTTACTGGTCACTCAACAATGGGTCCAACATCTGTGTCTAGTAGCTCTCATTTGTGCAGGAAAAGGACAGGTTCCCCCATGTCTGTTAGTATCTCTATCAAGAGTGTCAGCAGCAGGAAATCTATATGTACCTAGATATTGGCTTCTTCAAGAGATTGTTGACCAGAATGGCCATGGGGAGGGTATGGTGTGATTGCTGGTAGATGTATAAGCCCCAGCAAATATGTGTGCTATACTGCTATCAGTAGTCCTATGTAGAGCACAGAGCAGTGGTCACTTCTGTTGCAGAAAGGCTGCCTTCAGCTGTAGTATCTCACTGATGGCACCATTCTAGTGCAGGAACTAACAACAAATCCTCTACAGACTTGAACATTGGCTTATCAGGTCACTCTCCTTTTAAACCATAAAAAAGTCCAAAGTGATCTCTTTTGAAACTGCTACGAAAAAAGAGACAACACTCCTCAAACTTTTCAATTACATCTCTGAGCATACTGTCAATGATGATACAACTCAAATAAACACACGGAGTATGCAATGTAAAAAAAAACAACAGAAAGCTTGGTATGCTTTACAAGGCCAAACCTTATCTAACTAAGCAATCTATCCTAAATATAACCCAAACCCTATTCCTACTCAAGCCTTTTCAATTCTCCCATCACAATTACTAAATATAAAACAAATGTGTAATAAAATTGCAATGTTGGCTGCTAATGTTCCTAATGAAGCACATGACTGCAGAATACTATTCAAGAATGACTGGAAAACTAAAAAACACCCAAGCATTAAGCAAGCTACAGACAGTCCGCAGCATAATTACAGACCACATAAATGTCCATCAGTTGTTAATATAAACACAATGACTCCTCTGTCAGAAATCTAAAATACCAAACAGAAGACCTTCTGATAGTAGTTAAATCTAACAATCATTTTAGTTACAGATTATGTTCTGTCCATGTAGTCAAAGCACTGAACTCCATTCCAAATGATGTAAGACGGGAACCTAAAGTAAACTCTATTCTTCACAAGCTGAAATTTTATCTAGCCTCACATGGGCTATGCACATATTATACCAACTACTTTTTTCCTGTCTAACCTGACACTCCTATCAATCTCTCTGTTTCCTTTTCCTGAATATACTCATAGCTGTCATTTTATTTCTGCATTAAAACTTAACTTACTTGAATTCTTAAATAACATGCATGTAAACTCTATTATATTACCGATTCTATGTAATATTCCTGATAGCAATACATTACTTAAAATTATGACACAGAATGAAACTTTCTTATATCTTATACATGCCTTAATTATTTTGAAAAGTCTAGTAGACATGACAAATGTTGAATGTAATCTCAAATTTGTACTCACTACTGCTTCTTTGTTTTAACTCATTTACTTCATGTGAGCTTTTCTGTCTAGGATTCCTTTGAAAATTAAATTTGTTCAAGTTGGAGTCACCTAGACAACAGAGATAAATAAACTAGGTCTTTACAACTGTGGTTACAGACTACTGAGAGGTAAACTCTGTCTAGCCTTTAAGAAGAGAAAATTCAAAATTATGGCAACAATGTTTGGCTTGACTTAACATGATTGTTAAGAAATCAGCCTCATAAATTTGATTTTACCATTTAACCATACCTGTAAAAGGGATACATGTGGGGCTAAGAACATCATAGAGTATCTCCCGGATTCACTATCCTTCTGAGCAGGACTAGCTTAGTCCTGCACGGAAGCGGTCGTTTAGGAGTAGAACGGCAGTGCGCCAGGCATATTAATGAAGGCGCGCTGCCTGAGCTCCTAAACAGACATGGAGTGTGTACGAGTGCAGGGGGCATGTCTGAGAGCAGAGGTCTCAGAATATACATGCCCCTGCAATCAAAAACAGCAGCTTAGCAATAAGAATGAGTGAGACCGCTCATAGGTGTTCACATACCCCCAGCAACATCCCCCAAGTTTAGCAATAGTTAAAATATAAAATATAAACAAGCTAATTTTTTTTAGCAAACAGATAACATTTAGCCATAGGTGTGTGGGTTTGCCCATTGCTTAGCTATGTTTACTGCAGCTTAAATGGCACAAGAGGATAAAAATCAAGATATATGCAAATGAAGCAGTACTGCAGTCATTCCTGGTTCGAGTCTCACTCCAGTACATTCCATTTTCCAAGTCAAATCACTTTATGAACAATATTTTTAGTTGCATAACCTACTAAATAACATATATTTGTGAACTGGAGTACTGCATTAAATGCAGATGTGAGGTGTCATTGTCATAATGTTGTAAAATCCACAGATAATAACAAGTGCCCCATACAGTATATCTACACAGGAATCAGGGATACAAATCAAAGGTGCAATGATTAATGAATGAATGATAAATCCATAGAGTGTCCAAATCCGCCACCTTCCCAAGAAGCATTTTACATTACTGTCTAAATTAGTGCATGGGTAAGCAGGAGTAAGCACTATTAAGCAGGAGTAAGCATATTTAAGCAGTTAGTAATCGAGTTTGGGGGTAAGCAATACGCACACAAGTTAAGCAATATTCAAGCTAACTCTCTGTAAGCATATTTAACTGGAGGTTAGCATTGCTTACCGTCAAGCAAACCCATGCAAACCCATGCAAACCTGCTTACAATTGCTGAAAAGTGCCTTAATCACTCTGTATGCAACAGCTGCTGTTCTGGTCAGAAACAAAATAAACAGCCTTTGCAGGTCTTGAAACAAGTACCCTATACACTATAGTCACAGTAGTTAACCACTAAGCCATCACAGCAGTACATAGGATTGAGCTATCACCAAACAGATCCTCACTATAGGAAAATCAAACTTAACATGTGAAAGAAATCTATATATAGTTTTATGTTGTATAACCTACTACATAACATAAATATGTGAACTGGAGTACTGCATTAAGCCCAGATGTGAGGTGTCATTGTAATAAAGTGTTGAAATCCCCTAATAAACACAAGGAGCCTATACAATGTACGTACACATGAATCATGGATACCAAACATACATATAACATGTAATGAATAAAAAAATCAATGCCAAACATCAAATAGTATGAAAATTAAAAATTAAGCAATGCTAAGCATTGCACAGTCCAGCTTAGTAGGTGTAAGCAATGTGTAGGCCAGCTAAATCAGTTTGCCCATTTGTATACCCCTTTAAGCAATGTCATCCTCAGTTAAGCAGGTTTGCCCATAGCTTAGCATTTTCAAAACCATCCAATCACGGCAAAGTGCAGGAACTCAACCCTATTTAAACCCATCAGGCAGGAATACATCTCATAACTAGTTGCAGCTTCCTCCTGTAGGCACTATGACTGTTATGGGAGAGGGTGTGCGCTTTCAGGCACCGCCCTAGGGCACCCAGTAGTCCAGAGTCATGGCAGGACTCCTTGATAAAGACCATGACCAGAGACTGCAGCAGGGCCAGTACCAGGGTTCCCAATACAAAGCGGAAGCCTGAGACCATCTTGCCCATGACCTTACCAGTGCTACTGGCATACCTCAAACTGGTGAGCAGGTCAGGCATCACTATGCCAACCTGAAGCGGCGAAAGAGGGATCTCTTGGATCAGTGGATCCAAAAGGTTAGGAGGATGGGGGATGTCCCAGCCATGTGTAAGTATCAGTCCACCACCTATTTAATAATTGCTAGTGCATGTATATTATAGATAAGTATAGCTAAAT
The DNA here is from genome assembly GCF_019279795.1 of Protopterus annectens. Lineage (NCBI taxonomy): Eukaryota > Metazoa > Chordata > Ceratodontiformes > Protopteridae > Protopterus > Protopterus annectens. The sequence goes on from NC_056727.1 coordinate 983,302,244, forward strand.
ATTCCTCTTATGTCTTTCATAGTGGCAGATGAACAGGCTGCGAACCAGGAAGCCCATACCTGTAGATTGCAGCAGTTGTGATGCAAGGCAGGTTAGTAATATTCTTGCATGTACTGTCATAAGAAATAAATCTAAAAGTAGTAGTAAGTTAATTGCCAGTATAAAACCTGTATTGTTTAAGGCATGTACTGAATACACCAGAGAATATGGCAGGAAGAGTGTCATATAGGTTGTATGCAATTAAAAGCATAATAGTCTGACAATAAAGGTCTAACTGCTGGACTGCATGTGTTTACTTTGGTATCATATGGTAATGTAGAGTTGCAATCTTTTAATAGTACTGTTGTACTAAGCACTGTTACCCACACTGTGCTACATAAAATGTGTAGGAATGTCTGTATATGACTGTCGTATCACAAGAGGTCATATAGTCCAACTGAGAGAGACTTAGACAGAAAACAGTGAAAAGACAGACAACATAATCCAAATAGCACACTCAACTGAGACATGAACTGCTGTTTTTTTTAGCACACACAGCCATGGTTGGAATCCTGGGAGTGGTAGTAGGCTGTATGCAGAATCATACTCCACAACTGTACAGATATATCCAGAATGTCCAGTTAATTGGCCCATATCTGCTGCCTATCACCCTGTCCCCCTGTCCCCCTGGCAAATCAGTGGGATGATCCCAGACATTTAGGCAGCAAATAAGAAATACAACTGATTGTCAGACATCCATAAGAACAAACCTGTCACTCTAGCAACTCCCCAAAGTGTTATAAGAGTAATAAGCCAAGTATGTCCCATCTCCACCCTCATGTTGTGAAGCTGTGATCAGAGTATGTGCAGTAACAGAGTGAGACGTATGTGCATAATACTAATGGGGAATCTGATAATATATGTGGCAACATTCAGGTAGTGCTAACAAACATTGCCCCCACAGGTCTGTCAGATATGAAAACTGTGCCTAGAAATAAAAGATTGATACCCTGTACTGGTATTGTTTACTTTGGTATATTTTGGTATTGTATGGCATTGTTAGCATTGCAGTTGCTCTGAATAATAAGGTATTACTAATCAGTGTCACCCATACTGTGCAACATAATAAAACTGTATAGGAAATCCTGTATAAGAGTGTTGTAATTACAAGGCCAGATTGTAAAACCACAGGAGACTTATTCACAGAAATCAGAGAAGAGATACACAGCAATATCTATATAGCACACTCAACTGTGATGGATACTGATTTATTTTTAGTAGGCACAGCCATGGTTAGAATCCTGGGAGTGGTAGTAAGCTGTATGCAGAATCATACCCCACAAGTGTACAGAATTGCCCAGAGTGTCCAGTTAATCAGCCCATATCTGCCGGCTGTTACCCTGTCTCCCTGGCATATAAGTGTGCTAATCTCTGACATGTAGGCAGCATTTCAAGTCATATAACTGACTGTCAGGCCTGTACATATTTGGAAAACATCAATGAAAACAAACCTGTCATTGTACAACTCTCCAAAGGTTTAAGAGGGCAATAGTCAAAATATGTCCCGGTTCACCAGCGTGTGGTCAAGACATGCCCAGAGTGTGTGCAATAAGAGATGGACAGATATGTGCATACCATCAACCTGGAATCTGGGAATATGTGTAGAAACAGTTAGGTAGTGTCAATAAACAATACCTCCACAGGTATACCAGGTAAGAGTTGTATACTGCAGGTAAAACTCAGTTCATGTATATAGTTGTCTACATCCATACCACTGTCCAAACTAAGGCCATAGGGTAGTGTACTAATACCTGTAAGGTACAGATCATTGCACTGACTAGGAAAGTAATGAGAACTACAGGAATATACTAGTTGTTAATTGAGATCCCCCCCATCATATCTGCAACAATAAACTAAATACACAACTGAATAGGTATGTGCTCCATTAAATCTACTGTTGGGACATATGTCCTATTGTTTGATAAATACTTAAATTTGTTTCTATGCATGTGCCATGTTGAAATACTCCCACACTGGTGGCATGCTGCCATCAATGTACCTGCATGCTGTTATAATGGCCACTGTGGTTCCATATATGCATGTGTTCTGTTTGTTATGTGACTGCTCCATATCTGGTGTTTTGGGCTATGCATGCTGTTATACCTAATCCTGGAATGTGTTGACTATTAATAACCCACATATGTAGAAAAATTGAAACACCAAAGCATGTTTGGGTAGGCCGGTCCCAACAGACCCACCTGTCATCTGGTTGTGGCACTGGGCACCAGCACGTCTGAGGCCCACCCTGGGACCTCCTTGTCTGCTGGTCCTATACCACCTTTGGGTGGAACTGCCTCAGGGGATGGGGCTTGCCCCCTCGGGAGTGGGCACGGACAGGACACTGTCGCCCATCGCCAGGTCTGGGGAGTGGTGCGTAGTGAGCTCCACAGGGAGTTTGGAGATCTGCAATGACAGCTTGAGGGCTGTGTGTCACAACTAGAGGGTTGGACTGGCCCACCTACTCAGCCCCCAGCACAGCCACCTTCGAGGCTGTGAAGTTGCAGTGGTGAATGCCCATGGGTGGGGACCTCAGTCTCATTGTATCCACTAAGGGGATCATGGGCTTCCGATTTCCAAACACCTCTCCCTATCAAGGTGTTTAACCCCCACATGTGTCATATACCACCCCTGTATGCTGTCTTGTCTGTTATCCTACCCAGCCTACCTCCCCAAATATACCTACTATCCCTCCCCAACATTCCACTCTCACCTAAAAAAAAAAAAAAGGGGGCAATCTGTTCCCAAAAAAAAATCTAGCCCCATACAGAGCTGTCCATTTCACAAATGTGTCCACTGGACACATGTAATCTGGTCTAATTGGCTTCACAACATATTATTGTTGTCCTCACCCCTCTCTCAGGGGTTTGAGTGTCCAAATCTATCTCCAAATTCAGTATATATGCACACATGTTGCTGTAGAAGAAATGGGCAGCTATGGACCTTCCCTACACCCGTCCCGCACATCCCTAGCTATTTTTCCTACTGTCTTTCCCTCTTTGTGCCCCTGTTCACCACTTTCCTATAAACCCTTTTTCATTTCTTTTAAAGAAATGAGCATGGGGGTAAGTAGAAGAAAGCACTTTTAAGCAGCAGAAAGCGGGTTTAAGCTTATTTGTGTGGGGGGTAAGCAATGCCTACACAGTTTAAGCAATTGAGAAGTTAAATCAGTATAAGAAACTGTAACCCGAAGTTAGCAGTGCTTACCTCTGCACAAATCTGTTTACAACTACTTAAAAGTGCCTTAATCACTCTGTATCCAAAGGCCCTTGTTCTACCCAGCAAAAAAATAAATAGCCTCTGCAAATCTCAAACCCAGGACCCTGCACACCATAGCCAAAGTGATTTACCACTAAGCCATGTCAGATATACATAACCCTGATGTTTTCACAAACATATCATCCAGCACAGTCATTCAACAGTACAGGAAATGTATTTATACATGTAGATGTATGTGTGTGTGTGTGTGTGTGTGTGTGTGTGTGTGTGTGTGTGTGTATATTTATTTTATTTATTTTACATTTGTTGACCGGGATAGTCCAATTGGATACATGTCCATTTTCAGCGGAGGCCTGGGGAGAAAAGCTCCAAGATAATAATAGACATTGAACGTTTAGTAAATGCTAGTTTCAAGCAGATTACAGCCATAAGCAATACCAGCATTTAGCACATATAGTACTGATTATAAAACACTTTACAAAACATAACATTTTTTTCAAAGTTAAACATACATAACATTACATTCAGGTTTAAGACACACTGAGCAGCAGTTACAGAATTGACCCTTCCTGAAATGGAGTGGTAGAAAACAGTTAGAAGTAGTTGAAGGTAAGGCACCTAAGAAATAGAGAGGTCACTAGTCGGGGTTAGTGCAAGGACATAATCAATGAGTTTTGAAGTATATGCATATATACATAAATATATATATATATATATATATATATATATATATATATATATATATATATATATATATATATATATATATATATATATATATATATATATATATATATATATATATATATACACATAAATATGCATACTCCTGTAGATATATATGTCTATATACATATATACACACATATATATATATATATATATATATATATATATATATATATATATATATATATATATGTGTGTGTAAGCATATATATATATATATATATATATATATATATATATATACATACATATGCAGATGTATATCTATAGATATAAAAGAGAACATAAATACATATACGACCAAAGGCACCGTTAATGGGGGTGAGGGGGCCCAAGCTAAATATGTCTTGTAAGTATTGATATCACCCCCTCCGCCGCAGCAAAACAGATCTGCCCTGCAATACAATACCAGCTGTTGCATGTCCCATACCCAGGACCCGACGCAACATGGGCACAAGACGTTAACAGTAATCCATCCCACCTGTGTGATGTCAGGATGGTATCAATAATTTATCATGCAGTACACTCTGGCTACCATAAGGAATGTACAATGTGGAAGCAATAAACATTCCAAAGATACATATATACACACACACACACACACACACATATATGCAGATACACACACACACACACACACATACACGCATATATATATATATATATATATATATATATATATATATATATATCACTACACATACACACACAGAGATATGTATAGCAAGTTACATATTTAGAGGGAGCACACCATACTGAACAGCCAGTATTCCTACAGTTGCCACCTTATCAAATGGACAGTGTATGAGACACCCATACAAAACACAATTGTTGCCTGAAACATATACCCACAGAGAAGTCAAAGGATATGATGCCATACACAGGTTTTCATACATAAGGAAGTTTTATTTGTGTAGTATCACAGTTATATATGCCGTGTCATACAGCTGTTTACAATTTGAAATACAAACAGATCAATGCAACTCTCATGCAGATCATTTAATACAGTAATCTGAAAGCAGAACATATGTTGCTGTCCGGGCCAAGGCCTGCAAGTAGTGCAAAAGTAAAGACAGCCTGGACCACAGGATAACAATCAATCAACAGTAAGTAATGCAGATGTATAGTCTAGCAGCCTCTAACTACACTCTGTATGCAATCCAAAGGGGAAAATATTTAAGTTGACACAATGGGATGTATCTGTTTTATAACAATGCATAACTGAAACCATCCCAATCACACTGACAAACAGAACAGTCTGTATGGCAGTAAGCAGTAGGCCAGCAATGTTCCCAAGGTGAAATGTATGATAATGTACAGCCATATACCTTAAGGCAGCTTA